>NC_086097.1:35155742-35455742 GCF_963921235.1 Mobula hypostoma | reverse complement strand
GAGGCAGGGAGTTGAAAGTTGCTGAGGGGATTGAGAGCGTGAGAAGTGTTGTGGATGTAACAGGAAAGGACTGAACCGGGGGGATAGAATAGAGTCGAGGTTTGAGGACACAAATTCTGTGGGACAGGAGTAGGCAGAGACAGTGGGCCTACCAGGAAAGTCAGGTTCGTGGATCTGGGTAGGAGGGTGACATGAGCAGTACGGGGTAAGGGAATTACAAGTTCGGTGACAGTGGATGGGAGCTCTCCAGAGCTGATCAGGTTAGTGATGGTGTCTGAGCTAATTTTCTGATGGTCCGGAGAGGGGTCCTTTTCAAGGAGTAAGTAAGAAGAGGTGTCTGAGATTTGCCGCCTGGCCTCGGCAAGGTAGAGGCCAGTCCACCACATCACAATACATTCCGTTCCTCTGCAGGTTTGATGGTAAGGTTGGGATTGGTGCGGAGAGAGTGGAGGGCGGCGTGTTCAGAGGGGGTGACGATCGAGGAGGCGAGAGGAATGCTGGTGCTGATGTCTCGTCGGTGATTAGAGATGAAAACATCCAGAGCAGACAGAGAACCAGAGCGGGGTGTCCAAGAAGAGCAAGAGGGTTGGAGACGGGAGAAGGGGTGATCGTTGCGGAGTGGGGAACCCTTTCCCAAAACTGCTCACAATTCTCCAAATACTGTCTGACCAACACTTTATAAAGCCTCAGCATTACAACCCTGCTTTTGTGTATTGCAGTCCTTTCAAAATAAATGCTGATATTGCTTTTGCCTTCCGATTTCTCCTTCTGGCAATTTTTTTCCTTCCCTTTCTCTCTTCATTTATTCCCCATTTTGGCTGCTTACTTCTTCTCTTCACTTGCCTATCACACCCCCTGCTGGCCCTCCTTCTTTCCTTTCTCCCATTGTCCATTGTACTCTCCTATTAAATTCCTTCTTCTCCAGCCCTTCCCCATTCCTACCCACCTGGCTTCACCTGTCGGCTTCTAGCTATCCCCCTTCCCCTCCCCCACTTTTTATTCTAGTGTTTTCCCCTGTCCTTACCAGTCCTGAAGGGTCTTGGCCCAAAACGTCAACTGGTAGTTCATTTCCACTGATACCGTCTGACCCACTGAGTTCCTCCAGCATTTGGTGTATGATACTTTTAAATGTTGCCCTGCTCTCAAAAAGTTAGGTATTACAAACAATGTGTTTTTCACATTGCAAATTAAAAATATAAATGTTTAAGGAGCTAACCTAACTGTGCTGTTGTGTCTAACCTCAATAAAATTGACATAATTTGATTCATTTGTGGACTGTATTTTATGAATTAGCAATCCTTCTCAGCAAAATTATTTTAAGTTACTTGAGCTTTATTCTGCAGATTCTAAATGGTGATACATTTTAATTACATTCTCATCTGCAGGAAATACTTTCAACAGAAGAACTTCAAAATTAATAAATAGTCTTCAGATGGGAAACAATCTAGCAACGAACCTAGTGAAATTCTGAATGCAAACACAAGGAAATCTGCAGATGCTGGAAATTCAAGCAACGCACACAAAAAAATGCTAGTAAACGCAGCAGGCCAGGCAGCATCAATAGGAAGAGGTACAGTTGAGTACCTCTTCCTATAGATGCTGCCTGGCCTGCTGCGTTCACCAGCATTTTTTGTGTGTGTTGTAGTGAAATTCTGATTTGATTTAATGTTTCACTTGTTCAGATCAGTACAGAAATTTCAGTTTATGGACAGATTTTTTAATTTCATTAAGATTTATGATCGCCATAAAGTTCAGAGTGTAATTGATTCAGAGAGGTACAATGATCCTTTTGAATTCATCTGTCTGTCACTGTATGCTCCCATGTGTTACGAATGCAGTGTTATTCGGATCATAATTCAATCTGACTGCGATTTATTCACATTCAAATGATCTAAAGTACACTGCAGTGAGAAGAATACATATCAAAGGATAATTAAAATCAGACTCCTCTTGTTGGAACCATCGGGGATCCCATTAGTGAGAAGCAATGGGAAAGCACAACAGGATAATCTCATAAATTGATGCTTTGTACATGAATGCAAGGAAGCTGGAGTCTACGATTCTATTTGTAATGTGATGAATCACATATGTTTATCCTTTGACTTTAAGGCAAGTGCCCTAACCTACAAAATCCTTGTTATTTGCAGATAGTATTCTCTTACTAAGTAGTGATGTATCGTTGAAATTTCAAATAATTTCCAACCTAGCAATGAATATCTTAATTACTAATTCAGTCCATGCTGATTTTTTTTAAGATTCTCTGATGTTACCTTTTGAACGTCTTATCCCTGCTACACTATTACCAATTGTTGTAGAACAAAGGCAATTGATGAGAGAATAAATTATCAGATTATGTTTCTGAAAATTCTTGAACAAAGTATACAGAATACTTCCTAATTTGGAATAAATTGTGAAACTGTTTACTTATTTAAACAGTTAAAACAGTTACTTATGGAAGCTTGTACTACCAGCTGCAAGGACGGCTTCTATCCCACTGATATCGAACTCTTGAATGAACCTCTTCTACAATAAAATAGACTCTTGGCCTTACAATCTACCTCAATGTGATCTTACATTTTATCACTTACCTACCCTGCCCTGCACTTTTTTGGTAGCTTTACACTTTATCCTGCATTGTTATTATTTTACCTCAATCTAGCACTAGGCACTGTGTAATGATTTGATTTATATGAACAGTATGCAAGACAAGCTTTTCAGTGTATCTTGGTACATATGACAATAATAAACCAATGCTAAATTACCAACAACTCCGAAACCTGCATTCAAATCCCACCACTGTTTCTATGCAATTTTGAATTCAGTTTTTAATTGGGAGTTCAGAAAACGACAACCGCTTATAATGATGATGGCCGTAAAAATGATTGGATAGTCTTAAAAACCATCGGTTCCCTAATGACCTTTAGTAGTGTATATCTGCCATCCTTACCTGGACTGGCCTGTCAGGGCCTGTGCCCAACAAGTTCCCTACTTCCTATAAGTGCCCATGTCCCTACAAGTGCCTGTGTCCTGTAATTGCCCATGTCGTAAAAGTGTCCATGCTCCTGCTAATGCCTATATTCCTACAAGTGCCTGTACTGTACTTTCTCTGTAATTGTAACATTATATTCCACATGTTGTTTTGACTTTGCTCTTGTGCTAACTTGTTGTACTGATGTGATTAGATAATCTTTATTATGACATGTACATCAAATCATCGAACGTGTGAGATGTGTAACTTGTTCCCAATGACACCGTCCGAGGATGTGCTGGGAGGAGCCTGCCAGTGTCACCAGGCTTCTGGCATGAACGTACCATGCCCATAGCCTACTAACCTTACGAACCATTAGTCTTTGGAATGTGGGAGGAAACCGGTGTGCCCAGAGGAGTCCCATGTGGTCATCGGGAGAACATACAAACACCTCACAGACAGTGGTGGGAATTGAACCAGGACCATTGGCACTGGAAAGCATTACACTAACCACTACACTACGATGCTGCAAAGGTCTGAATGTATATCATGTCAAACAAAGTCTTCCACTGTACTCCAGTAGCTGAGAGAATAAAACAATTTTATCAATTTATTTTACTGAATTCAGATACAGTAAAGTCTTTCCCAATTTAAATAGAAAATGTTTGAAACACTCAGCAGGTCAGGCTGCATGTGTGAAAGATTACGTTTCAACTCAATGACCAATCATTACTGTATTTTTCCTTCTACGGCTGCCTGACCTTGAAGTTTTTCCAGTATTTTCGGTTTTTTTATTTCAGATTTCCAGCATCTGTAGTTATTTTGATTCCGTTCTTTCCCAATCAACCTTCCAAAAATCTCTTCACAAACCTTTGGGGATTGGTGTTTAAAGGCAGTGACGCTGATATTGCTATACAGAGTAACTTTACAGACAGTGTGCTAGACTCCCTGGGTACATACTGTCCTGGAATCAGGAGAAGGTCACCAGAGTGGATAACAAAGGTCAAGTTCCATTTCATGTTCAAGTTTACTGTCATCCGACTGTTCCTATATATACAACCAAACAAAACAACATTCCTCTGGACCACGGTGAACCCACAAAACATTTACCGCACACAGCATACTGTATTAGACAAGATATTACCACAAATAAGTTAATAAAATATAACTCAAAGTGCATGTACTGCACAGCACAGGTAAACAGTAAACAGGATAGTAAACAGTAAACAGCTCACTGTCCTTGTGATGAGACCTCAGTGGTGGCACGGTATTCGTTAGTCTCACAGCCTGAGGGGAGAAGCTGTCACCCAGTCTCGCAGGCTTAGTCCTGATGCTCCTGAACCTCCTTCCTGACAGTAGTAGGCCAAAGAGGTTGTGGATGGCTGGTAGGGATCCTGAACAATGCTTTGGACCCTTCTCTACAACATACACAGTAAACATCACAAATAGTGGGGAGGGAGATCCCGGTGATCCTCTCAGTGGTTTTTACCATCCTCTGTAGGACCTGCACCTTCCGTACCACACAATGATGCAGCCAGACAAGATACTCCCAATGGTGCTCCTGTAGAAAGTTGTTAGAATGGGAACGGGGAGTTGTATGCATTTGTCTCCTCAGAAAGTGTAGAATGCCAAGGTCCAGTTACAGAGAGGGGTGTTGAGTCCCAACATTGACAGTTTACCCGCCAGCCTCTGGCTGTTTACCCTACAAGCACAGCGTGGACATGTAAATTGTAATGGTCTGTATACCGTGCCATACCCACCACGTGTTCCTGGTGTCACAAAGGTGTGGTATATCAGCAGAAGAGAGAAGTCCTTAATGTTGATTCCAGACCCCGTGAAGTCTTACAACATAGTTAAGCAAACTGGCACTTGATTACCACTTATCGTTCTCCTTGAACAACTCTTGGAAGCACTAAAAATAACAAGGACTCAAAGTGTACTCTGGGCAACTTTTGTGATGTCCATCAGCAAGAGTAGTTTCATAGCACTGTCAGAGACTGAGCTGCTGATTCCCAAAGGACATAATTGCTAGACTAGACATGTAGCAGTAAATGAACCAATACTGGCATATCAGTGCACATGCGCCGATCGTGCATGCAGCCTGTTACAGCCGTTCCGATTAGTATTCTTACTTTTGTCTTCTTACTTTTTAACTTAAGTTATTTTTTCTATTTTTTTTCACGGTAACACGTCGAAGCTGCACCCTCTCTAACATGCTGGTAGAGAGAGTTTTATTTGGGTTTTTAGCGCTGGAAATAGTTACATTCCGGCACATCTCATTAGTGGGGCAGAAGCATGGTCGCATTGTTTATTCCAGGGACCAGCTGCTTGCGCTTATGCTGGCCGGTTTAGCGAGCAGAGCAGCGGACACCCCTGCTGAAATCTGGAGGAAAACACACAGAGGATGCATAGGGGGATCAGAAAGTCGAGGAAAGAGGACCGGGTCGAGACAACAGAGACTTATGGAGAAGAGGAGTTCAGTGGGTAATAAAATGGACGAGTTCACGGCGCTAGCCATGTGTCAGAGAACATTTCGGGAGTGCAGTGTTATGTGTTTCACTGGACCGGGGCTGCACGAGGACATACCTGATCAAAACTTCTCCATGGATGGCTTCCAGACCGTTCGAGCTGACCAGAAGTGCACTGAGAGTGGTAAGCATAAAGGAGTTGGGTGCTTACTGTTCTGGTTAACAACGGATGGTGCAATCTGGGTCATATTACGATCGAGGAACGTGTTTGTAGACCGGATATTGAACTTTTTACTGCTGGACTTCGGCCATATTCCACCGAGATACAACACTGGGCGGCACGGGAGGTCGTTCCTGCCTGTGGCCATCGAACTTGCAGCTCCTCCCGTGCAGGGTCAGACACCCTGAGTCAATAGACTGGTCCTGGACTTATTTTCCATCTGGCATAGTTTGCATTTTGTTGTTTGATTGTTTGTGGTTTTTGTATTGCTATATTTATGCTCTATTCTGGGTTGGTGCAGCTGTAACGAAACCCAATTTCCCTCGGAATCAATAAAGTATATCTATCTATCTATTGTGCTATGGTGTCATTGCAGTTTTAGGGGATTCGATTCCCACCACTGTCTATAAGGAGTTTGCACGATTCCCCCTGCAACAGTGTGGGTTCACTCAGAGTGCTCTGGTTTTCTCCCACATTTCATAATGGTTAGGTTTAGTGAGTTGTGGGTATGCTATGTCGGCACTGGGAGTGTGGTGACCCTTGTGGGCTGCCCAGTACAATCCTCACTGATCTGATTTGATGCAAACAATGCATTTCACTGTATGTTTTGAAGTACGTGTGGCGAACAAAGCTAATCTTTTAACACAATGAGTAAATGACCTACATGAGCTGATTATCACCGGTTTACCTGCGGCACATGTACCTGTCTGCAATAGCACTGCTATGAGTGACCACCGCAATGTGCGGAGAAAAAAGGCCTGGCTTCACACAAAGGGCTCCCTCCAGTGTGGCGTGTGTCACTGTAATCGTGTTAAACAGTGTAGGTGCAGAGCAGACCTGGCAGCTCATCCATGAGGTGCTGTGGACCATCAGCAGAATCAGATCTCATAGCTCCGTAAACAGCCAGCTGGAGGAACTCAGCGGATCAAAAACAGCGGAGGAAAGCAGTTGCCGACGTTGTTTGTCGAAACCCTGCATCAGGATGAGTACCCGCTGCAGATCCTTCATTCCGGCATCTGTGTCTCATGTGCCCTCAGGAATCTGGATGTCCTTCGCTCAATCATACTGGTCGGAGCATCGGGCCAAACAGGAAAGTCAGCATGCAGTAGACAGAGCTACATGATCCCACCACCGACAGATCAGATGCTAGATTTGCAGTTCCGTCCCACCTAGGCATGAGTAATCTAGGATAATTAAACAGTTTAAGAAGCAGAGGAAGTTCTCCCAATACCCCCATCTTGAATGACAGAGCTCAGCATGTGAGTACTAAAGACAATGCTGAAGCAGTTGCAACCATGCTAAATAAATCATCCACCTTGGCTTCTTCCTGAGATCATAGACACTTTTAGATGCTGTAACTACAAGATCAGGTCAGAGGATGGCTACTCTGTGACAAATGACCCACCTCTTGGCACGGTAGCTCTTTCCGCCAGCCTTTCGATCTAGCTCAGGATCATTACATTTTAATTACCCTCAAAAGCCTTCAAAGCAAAGCAGCTCTCATGGCAGCTTAACACCTCAATCATTCATTCCCTACATCACGGGTGCAGAGTTGCTGCAGACGGTACAAGGTCCATTGCGGTTTCTCACTCACGTTAGCCTGCCAGCGTCTCCAAACCTGTGACCTCTATCACCAAGAAGAAACCAGAGCAACAGGCATCTGGGACCATCACCAATAATTGCAGGACCCCATCCAAAATGCCGACTTGGAAGTATGCCATCATTCCCAGGTCCAGGTCTAAAGTCCTGGAACCCACTGCTCCACTTCAGCGTGAGACCCACTCCCTTCGTCAGAAGAAACGCATCATTCAAGGCATTGGCTCATCATCAACTTCTCAAGGGCAGTCAGGAAAGGGCAATAAATACTGCCTATGCCAGCAACAGCCAGACTCTTAAAAAAAGTAACTAAATTTAGCCTGAGAATACAAAGACTAAATTGAATTAGCAAAAATGGAGAATGAAAAGAAAAAAATAATTAATGTTGAAGTTTTATTCTCTTTGATGTAACACTTCAACAAAGGTCTTTAGATGAAGTATATGCATATACAAGATGTGTTACTAACTCAGTGAAAAGCCATTATTCAAAGTGCTCGGCAATGATTTTACAAGAAACTGGATCCATATGGGTATTGACCCTCATATCCTAACAGTCCTAGTTTTGTGAAGATATTTACTGGCAGATATGCTGTTAAATGTCATTATTGTTTCACACTGAAAAGATTGTAAAAGAAGCTTAAGAGATAAAGGACAAAAATTGCATGTTTTATCCAAGACACTAACATTTTACAAAGCTAGGCCAGTGTTTGATACTATGAAACACTTCACAGTTATAAAGTAAATCCTTTCAATCAGTATTTCATTATTACTATTAATTAAGGAACACATTGGGTGAAGAAAAATTGTTCATGACAAGGACATCAAAAAAGCTACATGAAAATATAGTGGTGGCTCAGTGCTTTGTTAATTAACAAAAGCTATTGTCTTGATGATAGAAAGCTATGATGTTAAAGTTAACCTGAAATTCAGAGAGGAATATGAAGATGTTCCATTGAAGAGGACAAAGGCAGCTCCACTACCTGCAAGTTCCTTTCAAGCTCAGTGTGTCACAGTAACACAGAGCCAGTGAAGAGAGGTCAATCTTGACCTCTGGTGTTGTTTGATTTAGCTGTGTGGGCTTCCCCTAAGTGCTCTCTGTCACATTTCACAGATGGGCAGGTTAATTGGTGACTGCAAATTACCCCTAGTGTGTAGGTGAACTGGAGGGAAAGAGGGAAGAATAAGCAGGGATTAGTGTAGGATTAATGTAAGGTGGGTGATGGATGGCCAGCAGAGATTCACAAGGCTGAAGGACTTGCTTTTGTGCTTAATAACTTTGTAAGTCATACATTATCCTCATCTGGAAATATATTGCCATGCTCCACTGTCTGGGACTGCATCTCCAATAACCCTGTGGGAATACCTGAAAGGCAGCTCATTATCTGATCGTTCATTTAATGGTGGGCTATAAATGCTGAGGTTTGCCAGAAATTTGCAGGATATTTATGTATGTATGGTCGGATGGTTGTAGGCATGTATGTATGGAAAGAAGGGAGGTAAGTAATTGAGTAAGTGAATGAATAAATGATTAAATAAATAGATAGATAGATAGACAGATAGATGGATTCATCTGGTAAGTTGGTGCGTGCGCGGACACAGTGGGCACTCCGGATCCAACCAAAAGAAGTGTAAGTGTTCATCCTTTATGCTTTTTTACGTTCACAAGACACTGCTGGCTATCAAGAACTGCAGGTCTACTCAATCAGTGAATTTATACAAAAAAAATCTACTCCTCAGCTTTTTGTTCTCCAGTCCTGCTGAAGGGTTTTGGCCTGAAACATCAACTGTACCTTTTTCCATTGATGCTGCCTGGCCTGTGGAGTTCCTCCAGCATTTTGTGTGCGTTGCTTGGATTTCCAGCATCTGCAGATTTTCTCTTGTTAGTGAGTTTATACTGTTGACGTGAAGTCATCTGGGCTTGTTGCGTACCATTGTTGTGCTGAGGCGGTGCGTGGTTGAAAACAAGGGTCCGAGTGATAGCCCTGGACATTTTTCTTGTGATCGCGAGACCATGTCGAACATTGGTAGTGTAACATCTTGCTAGGTCAGTTCATTAGTTCATTTGCAAGACCAATTGTTGCCTCAGTTGTGGTGAGGACTAGGCCCTCAGGCCGCAGAGGAGACGCTGCGGTGATGTTGAAGACTGCGGACGTCTCTGTGGGCCCACTGGAGTCTGTGCTGGTCCTTCACGTTGGTGCTGCTCTCTGGTTTTCGCTTGGTGCTCTCCTCTTGCATTCGCTCGGTGGAAGAGCAAGCTGGACCAGGACAACATCCCATGCACCATCATTCAAAGGCAATGCCATTCGAAGACTTGGGGTACGTTTTTTGTGGCTGTGTGTTTTCTGCCATCATAACCATATGTGCTGTGTGCCGCGTGCTGTTGGCAATGTGTTTTGCACCTGGACACCAAAGAAATGCTAATTAAACTTGAACTTGAACTTCAGATAAATATATAGATCATTCATTCTGAGGCCTGATAGCAGAATCAGGTCAACTGTTATTTTCATCCCTAAGTTTACAAAGCACCTAGCTAGAAGTGAGCTATTCTGGGACATCCGTGTTTGACGATGCAGACACAGAAAGCCTGCACATGCTGCCACTGAGGCGACCAACACATGGAACTGCCAGCACTCTGAAGGACTGTAAAGCATTTGACCACTCAGTGAGAGCGAAAACTGGTAGACAGAATCACACTATCCGAAGTCGATAACACCTTTGTCAAATTCAATCTGAAGGATAATCATCTGAAATGTGCTGGTAGCTCTCCGCTCTGCTCTTTCCAGAGGTGCTCCGTGACCTGCTAACCACTTTCAGCACTTTGTGTAATGTTGGTATTTCGTTGTATAATTTTGTGAGTTTTCTTTAGTACTTTGACTAAGTATAAATAAATTTTTATTTCTTCAGTGATATTATTTCTACTTCTAAATGTTTATCAATTCAGACCTTTTCTGTTCTTGATCTCATTTTATAGGTTTGCAGATAACATCGTAAGACAGAAGCAGAATTGGGCCATTCAGCCTATTGGGACCACTCTACCACATGTTCATGGCCGATTTACTTTCCCTCTCAACCCCATTCTCCTGCCTTCTCCCCATAACATTTGACACACTTACTAATCAAGAACTTATCAACCTTTGTTTAAAATATACCTAATGACTTGACTTCCACAGCCATCTGTGGTAATGCATTTCCTTCTCATCTCTGTTCTAAAAGGACATCCTTCTATTCTGAGGCTGTGCCCTCTGGTCCTAGACTCTCCAGCTACTGGAAACATTCTCTCCACATCCATTATATTTAGGGCTTTCAATATTTTGTGCATATTAATTATATTCCTCCTTCCCACCTCATTCTTCTAAACGCCAGCATGCAGAGGCTCAGAACCATCAAATGCTCCTTATAGGTTATCCATTTCGTTCGTGGAATTTCTCTGAATGTCAGCTGCCAAAACTGTCCAAGTGGTTTGGGCCAGGGGTTTCTCCATTGCATCATTTGAGATCTTGTTGATTCTCAATGCCTCACTGCTGGGCACAGGAATGCTGTAGGCCAGCAACCCTCTGCATCAGGACCAGGCACATTCAGGTGTGGGGCAACTGTGAACAACTGGCACATGTCAACAAAACCAGGACAAGCTCTCAGTTATATTTAATGGGTCACTTCACTGGAGAGTTTTCCCTTTGTTTTGAAGAAAAATAGGTTTACCAGAATATTTAAATAGAAGAGAACAATGTCAGAGGTACATTAATATTCAGAAATAAAAAGGCCAAAATGAAAGAAGCACATACACGTTAAAGGTCTTAAATTATGTTTCTGGAGCATTAAGTATCTTGGACTGTGATTACGTTCAAAGATTGAAAAACCAGGGGTAAAATATGAATGCAATGTCTGAAAGTGACGACACCCAAGCACACTTAGAATATAATAAAAGGCTTTGATGACACAGTTAAACTCATAGAGAAACAAAAAGGGGTTTATGGATGAGACTGTATGATGAATTACCATTGACACTTACTTACTGCTTTATTTAAAACAGTTTCCTTTATGTAGGGTACCTAACAATATGCATTGATAGTGCAATAGATTTTATATGTCCTGTGTTCTATAACTCCCCTATTTGTGACATTTACTGGGAGTGTGCAGACGAAAGGCCCAAAGCATTGTTGATGATCCCTACCCCCCCATCCCACAATCTCTTTGACCCACTACCATCAGGAAGGTCATAGAGGAGCATCTGGACTAGGTCTGGGTAACAGCTTCTTCCCCCAGACTGTGAGACTAAATAATTCCCTGCCACCACCGAGGTCTCATCAGTAGGACTGGTTACAATACTCTTTACCTGAGCTGCACATTCCACATTCATTTTGAGTTATATTATATTAACTTATTTGTAGTCATACTTTGTTTTATGCGCTGTTTGTGATATATATGTATTATGGGTGCACTGCGGTCTGGAGGAATGTTGTTTCATTTAGTTTTATGTATGTTCAGTCAGATGAACTTGTTCCAACCTGAAGAGGCTATGGACTTCCTTTAGCATCTTACTTCATTCAGCAAGATGATAGCTGACCTGACTTTTCAGCTCCATTCTGTTGGTTCCCTGTAGTCCTTAACTGTCCTGTAATCCAAAATTCTATCTCAGACTTCAGAATCAGAATAAGGGTAAGTTTTAATATTTCTGAACTACGTCACGAAATTTGTTCTGCGTCAGCAGTATATGCAATACATAATATATTCCGCAAATTACTGTAAGAAATATATATTTAAAAATTAAATTAAGTAAGTAGTGCAAAACGAGCAAAAATCATAACATCATGTCTATTGTCTGTTTGGAAATCTCCAATAAATAAATTTGTCTCCAACAAATTAAATTGAATTGACTTTATTACTTACATTCTTTATATATGAGGAGTAAAAATCTTTATGTTACATCTCCATAATGTAAATATCTTAATATGATATGAAAGTAAATGCCCTTTCTTTTCGTTAATACCATCGGGCAGGAGGTACAGGAACTTTAGATCCCACACCACCAGATTCAAGATCAGTTATTACCCCTCAACCATCAGGCTCCTGAACCAGTGTGGATAACTTCACTCAGCTCAATACTGAACTGACTCAACAACCTATTGACTTACTTTCAAGAACATTAGAACTCATGCTCTTAGAACTATTTATTTACTTTGTTATTATTTGTACAATTTATTGTATTTTGGTTGTTACTCAGTCTTTGTCATTTCCAGTTCTTCATAAATTTAAATTGTATTTCTTTATTTTCCTGTAAATGCCTAAGAGAGAATGTATCACAACGTGCTATGTGGTGACATATACACACTTTAACAATCAATTGACCTTGACTTTGATTTTGACAACCATAATCCTTGATTGGAAAGGTGATAATAAAATTACTTTCATACCATTTTAGGATATGGTACATAAATAAGAAAATAGATTTTTTAAATCCAGAATGAAAAATTATGTTGGATTCTGAAGTGCTAATGCAGAGTGTAAAAAGTTAAAGTTATTCCACAAAATCAGAGAAAGGAAAGTAACTTGCATCCAAATAATTGGGCTCACTTGTTTGAGGCTTTAATGTTTCTGAATGATGTTAATCTCTTACACTTGTCCTGGAAGCCACTTTAAATCCCATTTCACAGCTAATGTTCTTTAAAAGGCTTTCATATCCACTCTCTTTTGGACACCTATTTGAATTGGTGAATTTACAGATGTAAGCAAGATATAGTTGACACAAAACTGACAGTTCCACAGATTAATGTCAGACAAAGCAAAGTTTCCTGCTAAATAGCTAATCTTGGCCTGGAGCTTTGATAAATTTTTTAATATCTTTTTCTATTAACTTTTCCTATTAAAAAAGCAACATTTTTGAAATGTCACCAGAAAATAATCTTTACTGTATGCCATTAAATGGTATTTTTAAAAAAACAAGGTATTATTTTCACATGATATCACACAATTTGCAAGTTAAAGCTTACTTTTCAAATGCTACTTCAACAACATATTTCAACATAAATGGCATGAAATACGTATCACATGGAGTTTCGACAACTGATTTGTGGCATAGCATCCTGTAATCCAATGATCTTGTAATAAGAAGCAACAATGAAATTCCTTGGAATTTTTTTGAAATATTGGACATAAGAACTTAGAAACAGAGCCTAGCTTATCAAATCTGCTTTGCCATTATTCAAGACCATGGCTCATCTTCGTCAGGATTATCACCACATCTCCTGTTTCCCTTAATATCTCGAAATCTATCAATCTTAGTTCCAATTTCCTAGATGCTCCGCAGCACTCTCAAATGGAGAATTCAAAAGATTCACTACCTTTGAATGGAGAAAACTTCCTCCTCATCTCATTCCGACTGCTTATTCTTATTCTATGCCTCCAGTCCTAGAATACTTACACAGAGAAAGCACCCTCACTGAATATATCCAGCCCTTTAAGAGTTTTGCAAATTTAGATGAGTTCTCTTCTTACTCTTCTAAACAATATGGAGAACAGTCCCAGCCTACTCAATCTCTCCTCATCTGGCAAACCCACCATCCCTGTAAACACACTAGAGAACCTACATTTTTTTGCTGCACTCTATCCCAACTACATCCTTTCTTAGATAAGCAGACCAAGTCCTCTACACAATATACCAGTGCTGTCACATCATGGTCCAATACAATTGCAAAAGCTTTCTTATTCCTACATTCCTTCTTGACCCACAGCCACTACTATCTAGAAGGACAGGAACAGCAGATACCTGGGAACACCACCACTTGGAAATCCGCCTCCAAGTCACTCACCATTCTGACTTGGAAACATATCGCTGTTCCTTCATTGTCGCTGGGTCAAAATCATGGAATTCCCTCCTTAACAGCACTGTGGGTGTACCCACACCTCAGGGACTGCAGCGGTTCAAGAAGGCTGCTCACCACCACCCCCTCAAGGGCAACTAGGGATGGACAATAATTGCTGGCTTAGCTGGCGATGCCCACATCCTGTAAATGAATACATTTTTTAAAAAATTTGCATCCTATGTTTATGAAGGTTAAAATACAATTTGCCCTGTCAATCACTTCCTAAACTCAGCCCCTTTAACCTTCTAACCATTTAACAACTGGTTTGCTTTTCTCACATGCACCAGGCTGGTGAACCTTTACAATTTAAATGTATGTAAAATATGTGAAAACTATTATTGATGCCTTTTAAACATCCTGAAATCACTACAAAATACCAGCTTCTGCCCACGATAGAAAAGGTGGCACTCTAACTATCTGGCTTTTTCGGACATCTCTTCTCTTCATACTGTGAAGTCCCTAAGCATAATATGATAGTGCTTAAATCCTTCTCATTGATGAAGCTTGAAAGATACCACATGTGGTGAAATATTGCCAGATGTTAAAGAATTCTAATCCACAATGCATTCTTTTAAAAAAAAACACACTTAAAGGGGTTGTCTATAGAAAAATAGCTCTCAAAATCTCCCTTATTGAATCCCTATTGCTTGACTTCCTTTCTAATCACAATGAGGCCCAAGACATAAATAAGGTCCTTTGTGACTGTCACAGTGGTGCGTTGTTCCTCCTCGTCCTATTCAACCTGTGTCCAGCATTCAGAACTGTCAATACACTATTGTTCACCTGTCTGATATTCACTTCTCAAATCATTCCGCTATAACTAACCAAATGTGGTTTATGTATCTCTGTCAGGGTTCTCTCCCGGCCTCTGCAGGTTCCCTTCTGTGGATTGTTTCCTCTTTCACAACAATTCACACACCAAGCAAAACCTCAGAAGGGCAAATTGAGGAAGAGGAAAGGCCCTAGACTTAAATCCTAAGGGAACAATAAAGCTTGTTATTCAGTGTTGGGAAATTAAATTATTAAAGGTTTGAAGGTTCATTTATTATCCAAGTATACAACTCTGAAATTTTTCTTCTCCTGATAGCCACAAAACCACGGCAGCACGATTATCAACCCCCAAATCTCCCACCTCGCACACAAAAAAGTGAGAAAAATCAGGTGAAAAACACAGAATATTAAAAAATATAAGACTGTAAAAGAAGTCCATATCCGAAATGCAGAAAACCTGAGTAACATTCTCCGGGCACGGCAGCCGTCTCTGCCCTCTCCAATAGCAGGGTGATCCCCTAGCGATCAAAAGACAGTCCCCCCTCTCTGATAGCAGGGCGAATTTCCCAGCGTTCGAAAGGTAGTCTCCGCTCTCCGATAGCAGGCCGATACCCCAACGATTAAAAGGCAGGTAGCTGGCGCTCATTATTGGGTTTATTTTGCTGATGAGGCTTGGCCAGTTTCCTCAACCTCTGTGCTGGCACGCAGTATCAAAGACTTGAAATTGTGGATTAATGAGAACCTCTGACTGGGTATCAGAAAGAATGAAACCTTTAGTTTTAGCTGCCACCATAAGTTATGATACATTTCTAAGGAATCTAATGAATAATGATTCCAGAGATGAGAAGGTTAAAGTATGAGGAGAGATTGAGGTGCCTGAGATGATAGTCACTGGAATTCAGAAGAATGAGAGCTGATCTTATACTTACATAAACTTGTAAAAGGTAGCGGCAGGGAAGTTGCTTCCACTGGTAGATCTAGGGACATAGCCTCAAGATTCAGGCGAAGAGAGTTAGAGTCATAGGGCTCTACAGCACAGAAGCAGACCCTTCTGCCCATCTAGGCCAGCCCACACAATTAGCCCCAATCACCTGCACCTGGTCCATAACCCCCATTACCCCTCCCATCCATGTTCTCTAAAATGTTTCAATCAAACAGGCATCCAACACTTCTGCTGGCAGCTCATTCCACACTCTCCCAACCCTCTGACTGGAGATGCTTTCCCTAAGCATCTCACCTTTCACCCTTAACCTATGACCTCTAGTTCTAGGCACACGCAACCTCAGTGGAAAAAGCCTGCTTGCATTTACTCTATCTATACCCCTCGGAATTTTGCATACACCTATCAAATCTCTCTCACTCTCCTAAAGTCCTAACCTATTTCACTGTGGAATTCTCTGCCAGGGAAGCTGGAGAGGCTACCTCCTTAAATATATTTAAGACACAGTTAGATAGATTCTTCCTCTATCAGGACCACAACCTTGTCGTAAGGTGTAGAGGCTTATGTGTCTCAATGATCTGGAGAGCTGTGTTGTCTGGAGTCAGGGCTTTATGCTTTGGCTCTTGGTAGGGTCACTCATGCCAAATAGGTCAAAGGGTAAAGGCCAGGCTAAGAGTGGTCCACCAGTCCTCTAGATTTGGGGGTTCAGCTCAGGGCTAACAATGCTCAACTGGTTAAAATACTATTGTTATGGAAACAGCAATGAAGAATCCTTCTGTACAAACAGAGATGTAGGACCTTCATTGCTGCCCTAAATGCCAGCAGCATAACAGACAGTAAGTAAGTAGATAGATCTTTGTGTAGCGGGGGAATTAAGAGTTATGGGGAAAGGGCAGACAGGTGAAGCTGAGTCCATGGCCAGATCAGCCACAATCTTATTGAAAGGCGGAGCAGGGCCAACGGACCTGAAGGCCACCCTGTTCTCCTATTTCCTGTTTCCTATGAGTGTTCTCTCTTAGTCAGTGCAAAGCCTTGGTATCCTATGAAACATAATATAAAGCCTCCGATTCCATCAGCAAAGCTGGGTACTTTAGTTTCACCATTTCATTTTGCTCCAACCCTGCTGCAGCTTCATTGCTGCTGAAGTTACTCATGTGTTCAATTTTTTTATTTCTCCTTACAGCACAGAACGATGCTGTTTCAGCTCTGGTTGACAAAACAAATCTATTACCCGGGCTAATTTTCCCCAGAACTTATTCTTCCCTTATTCCCATCAACTCACTCAAGATTCTATCACCCGCCTACCCAGGGGTAATTAATTAGCAATAGCAATTAACTTACTCAACTGCACGTCTTTGGGGTGTGATTGGAAATTGGATCACCCAGAGGGAACCAACATGGGAATAGGGAGAATGTGCAGACTCCAGCAAAGGTCATATGTGAACCGGAATCACTGGAGCTGTGAGACAGCATCTCCACCATCTCTACCACAGGTCACATTTCTGGCACATTCTAGGTCAATTTCCATCAACGTCTCTTTCCCCATTTGCCTTTC
The DNA here is from genome assembly GCF_963921235.1 of Mobula hypostoma. NCBI lineage: Eukaryota > Metazoa > Chordata > Chondrichthyes > Myliobatiformes > Myliobatidae > Mobula > Mobula hypostoma. The sequence goes on along the minus strand of NC_086097.1, from coordinate 35,438,364 downwards.
ACCTCTCTCCAGGAACACCAAGGTATCTGAAATTCAGCACTGTGTTTTGTATCCTGTAATAATCACCTCTTGTCTATTACCCTCTCCTCACTGAATCATATAGACTCCCCATACTAGGTACATAGTCATACAACATGGAAACGTGATTTTCGGTCCATTAAGTTTGTGCCAACCATTAACAACCTATTGACAGTAATTTCAATATGTTATTCTCCACAGATTCTACCTACACACCCGGGTGCAGTTTACAGTGACTAATTGATCTACCAACCCTCATGCCTTTAGATCACGAGGGGACACAAGGGAAAGTATACCAAGTCACAGTGAAACTCCACATGGACGATGCAGAAGATCAAGAGTACACTGCATTGGAGGAGCTGCAAGGCAGCCGCTCATACAAACTGTGCATCTGTAGCAACACATCAAACGCTGGAGCAACTCAGCAGTTCAAGCAGCATCTATTGGGCAGTGTGAATATGTTGCCCAAAGAATGAAGTTAAACAGGACAGCAGGATAACTAAGTGAATCTGCCTAGATTTTTCTCTCATCCAGCAAAAACATCCAGTAGATAGTGTTACGAGAATACAGATAAAATTAAGATGTTTGCTGGCCTGGGCTAGCATCAGTGGCATCAGCAGTTGGTCTGCCACCTGCCCTCAGGGGAAGGAGAGATAAGGAACAATGGAGCAGCGTCTGGAGATGTGTAATGAAGGGATGTGGGAGAGAGAGCTGTCTGGAGCGGCTCCCCCCTTTGAACCCTGAACTGTTTGAAGTGATGGACAGGCGATACCCCAGCAGGGGGATAAAAAGGGACAGGTTCGCTAAGACAGGGACACACGCCACCCGAGGTAACGAGACCCTGGAAGCGGTACGCTTCTCACGAGTGGGTGAGAAGTACCAGACAACGACCAGGGTGGAAAGGTACGATCAGCGGGAACCCGGTGTGTGTCCGCCCTTGCCTGGGTGCCGGGTTCACTGCAGAGGATCGACCGCATCTGGAGGAGGGGTCACAGTCGGTGACCTCAGGTGACATCACCAAGGACCCGCCCAAAAGTTGCTTGTGAGCAATCTCGCTGGTCTGTGAGTGAAGCCGTTCTGAATGATCAGTTGTTCCTGTTCTCTCTGTCTCTTCCCCCACCTTGTCCATCGCCATGGCAACGATTACTGCGAACTGAACTACTAACTGGACTGAACTTTGAGTCATTTTGAAATTGGTCATTTACCCCTAGACAACGATAGAGCTTGATTGATGCTGTTTTCTTAATTCTGTGCACATGTGTGTTTATCATCACTGAACTGTTGCATTTATTATCCTTTCGATTACTGTGTTGCTTGTTTCTTTAATAAAACTTTCTTAGTTCTAGTACTCCAGACTCCAACTGAGTGATCCATTTCTGCTGGTTTGGCAACCCAGTTACGGGGTACGTAACAATAGATTTGGCGTAGATAAATTCAATGTTCAGTCCTTTTTCCAGGACAGGTCCATCTGAAACTGGAAGTCTCACATTCATATAGGTTTAAAGTAAGATGGGGAATAGTTCAAAGGGAGTTGAGGGGCAAATTTTTCACACAGAGGCTGGTGGGTATATGGAAGTGGAAGAGGCAGGTACAATTACTACATTTAAAAGGCATTTAGACAGATACATACAGTAGATAGGAAAGATTTAAAACAGTGGTTACCATCTTTTTTTATGTCTTGGACCCATATCATTAAGCAAAGGGTCTGCGGACTCTGGGTTGCAGAGCCCTGATTTTGAGGACACGGACTAAACTCAGGCAAATGGGACTGGTTCAAGTTAGCACCTTGGTCACCATGGAGAAGTTGAGCCAAAGGGCCTGTGTCTGAGCTTTGTAACGTAATGGATCCATGACTCAAATTGTTCAGGAGGAATAAATCTAAAATCGAAAAATTTTCAACAGTCAATATCATTAATACTGACTTGTGTCCCTCTGCATCTGAGATACAAGCCCTGACGAGGAACACTAAACAGATCAGCAGGGAAAAAAAATCAACAAACAAGGAGTTAAGAACATGAAGTGTATTTACAGCATCTGTTTGGATTTTCATAAGCCGGGATCAATGAACTAATACTGATGCTCATTTTGAGAGATGGCCTCTCTGCTGCCCGCTTACCCCACTTGCCTGAGTCTTGCAACATCATTCTACCTACTGAGCCTCTGTGCCCCCCCCTCATCCTTTGACCCACCATCAAAGCCACTCACTTCAGTTGCTTTTGCCACAATGGGTGATATCCCTTCAATAAACCTTCAGTTTGGTGAGTTAAAACCATCAGATAACTTAAATGCAAAATCAAAGAGCAGCTGATAGCATAAATCGGAACTAAAAGTAAACGTGCTGGAAATACGTGCCTGGGCAGCATCAGTTCTAATGAAGAGTTTTTAACCAAAAATATGAACTGTGTTTTTCTTTCCACAGATGCTGCCACATCTGGTGAGTGTTTCCAGGGTTTTCTGATCATACAAATGCAATTCACTTTCTCGTGGGCACAAACAAGATAAAAACATAAATTGAATGAAGGGAATCAACATGGTTGTCTGAGATATACTATAACATAAAACACTAGTAACAGAAGCAGAAGGCAACCATTTGGACCCTCACATCTCCTCCACTACATAATGAGGACATAGGTGACCTTTAACTACAGCACTGTTTTCCTGTAACACTACCTATTCTTTGATTGCCTTAATATTTATAATTCTCTTCATCTCTATCTTAAATATACTCAGTGTCTGAGCCTCAGTAACCCTCTTGAGTCGAAAATTTCCAAAGATTCCCTACAGCTTGGGTGACGAAATCTCCATTTATCTTCGTCCAGAATGGGTGACCTATTATTTTGAGTCTGTGACTGTAATGTGCAAAATCATAACAAAGCAGACATGTCTTTTCTAGGCTTTTCTCCCAAAGTTACAGGTTTATTTATACTGTAGCATTATTTTCATGTATAACGTTTTTATTTTGTCTAATAAATGCCAGCTTGATTTAATCTTGCGTTGGGAACAGACCGGCATCTCCAGTATAAAGCCAGACTGGAGATGACACTTTGTGGACTTGGCTTGTGGTTTTTCTGGGTGACAGTGTTAAATATACACAGTGGTCACGTCATTAGGAACACCTGTTCATTAATGAAAATAACTAATCAGCCAATCGTGTGGCAGCAGCTCAATGTGTAAAAAGCATGCAGACATGGTCAAGAGGTTCAGTTGTTGTTCAGACCAATTGTCAGAATGAGGAAGAAATGTGATCTAAGTAACTTTAACTGTGGGACAATTGTTGGTGCCAGATGGAGTGGTTTCATTATCTCAGAAATTACTGACCACCTGGGATTTTCATGCACAGGAGTTTCTAGAGTTCATAGAGGATGGCATGAGAAACAAAAAAAAAATCAAGTGAGGAGCATTTCTGTGGGCAGAAATACCTTGTTAGAGAGGTCAAAGAAGAATGGCCAGACTAGGTCAAGCTGCCCCGAAGGACACTATAACTCAAATAACCATACATTAGAACAGTGTTGTGCACAAGAACATCTTAGAATGCACAACCCATCGAACATTGAAATAGATGGGCTATATCAGAAGTCCACGAAGATACACTCAGTGGCTACAGGAGGTACCTAATAAAGTGGCCATTGAATGTATATGACTACCGCTGTCTCCATTCTTAATGGTTATTGAAAAGGAAAGTGAGTTTCTTAGTAGTACGGACTCTGACTTTAACCACTTCCTAATGATACTAGCATGAGGATATATCAAAACTCTTAGGGCACAGTGTGTGACATGTTAAAATAAAAATCACCATTCTGATAGGCGAGGTACTCTCACTGCAATAATGTTTGTGACTGTGTTAAATCACAGCCGTGTCACAGGAAATCTAAAAATATCCAGTGCTGACAGTGGATGGAAACTTAAATAACATTTCTCCCTATCAGTAACACCTAACAATGACCACAGGCTGACAGGGATTTAGAGAGAACTGGGATAAAGGAGAAAAATTGCTGCATGAGTTTTGAGGAAAATATTGTAAAGGTTTACAGCTTATGACAGAATCAGAATGAGGTTTATTATCGTTGACATACATCATGAAATGTGTTGATTTGCAGCAACAGTATAACACAATACATAAAAATTACTATAAGTTACATTAGGATTCTGCTTTGTTCGCTACTCCACGACATTTACTCCGCTCTTCCCTGCTATGAGGCCGTGGGCCTGCTCCAAGCTTCATTCTGAGGACTCACTTTCATTCTAAATGTTATTTGCTTACTTTTACTGGTTGCACGATTTGCTTCTTCTCCCCCTTTCTGCACATTGTGAGTTAGTCAGGGTTTTTTATGGGTTCTTGTTTTTGAGGCTGCTTGAAGGGAGACAAATCTCAAAGTTGGATAATGTATATATACTTTGAAAATAAATATACTTTGAACTTTGAACAATAAGATTTATAAATAAATAAATAAACAAGTAGTGGAAAATGAGAGCACAATAGCAATTCAGAAGGTAGTTTTCCCGTTGTCAAACTAAATGTTTTTAAAGAAAAGACTACTTTTTGATAATAAAGTCTTTTTCTTGTGTTTTGAAGGAGAAAGCTTCATATTTCATTCTGGAAGGAAGCCATTTAGCTCATCGGGTCTGTACTGGCTCTCAAGGCGTACCCATCAGTCCTGCTTGCTGCACTGATTTCCCTATAGTTCATTCCCTCTGTGCTCATCAACAGACTTCTGAATCTCCCACAACCTGAGTTAATTAATAGGTCTGAAAGTGGGCCTGAGTGGTCACAGGGAGAACATGCAATCTGCACCCAAGCAGTACCAGGTCCATGGAGCTATGCATCACCAGAATCAGAATCAGAATCAGGTTTATTATCACTGATATGTGTCATGAAAGTTGTTAGCTTAACAGCAGCAGTTCAATGCATTACATAAAATATAAGAAAAAAAAGTAAAAATAAATAAGCAAATCAATTAAAGTATACGTATATTGAATAGATTTAAAAATAGTGCAAAAACAGAAATAATATATATTTAAAAAGTGAGGTAGTGGTCATGGGTTCAATGTCCATTTAAGAATCAGATGGCAGAGGGGAAGAAGCTGTTCCTGAATCACTGAGTGTGCGCCTTCAGGCTTCTGTACCTCCTACCTGATGGTGACAGTGAGAAAAGGGCATGCCCTGGGTGCTGGAGGTGCTTAATAATGGACGCTGCCTTTCTGAGACACCGCTCCCTAAAGAAGTTCTGGGTACTTTGAAGGCTAGTACCCAAGATGGAGCTGACTTGATCTGAAAATGCTGATGCATTATCAGCTGCACCTCTGTGATGTTCACTAATTAATATCGTTATGCCCATAGTCATTTCTTCCACAAACACTAATGAAATAAAGAGCAAAAACTTTAAAACCAATAATAAAAGTATATTTACCAGCCTCAAAGAGTAAATAAATGCTTCGTTGCATATAAGCTCTGTAACAGCTTAATGGATCTTCTCATTAGTTCTGACAATTAGATGCAACTTTTTATAGAAAATTAGTTTCACATTTTATTGTTCCAGCAAAAATTATAATTCCCAGTGGGGTATGGTGGCAAAATACTTGTTTGCTGAAATTCAATCCTATTATTTTATGAAACCAGAATTACTTATAAATCATGTATTAGTAATTGCATACTTTACACTTGGGAATGTTTAATGACGCACAAGCTGACCATGAATGTGAACAGATATATCCTGTTTCAAACCTATTCCTGCCTGCAATTGGTTCCCAGATGAACTACAATCCTCCTACCCCAGAAATCTATTTTTAACTTTGATCCACGGTGTTCTGGCCTCCGGCTTTTGAGAAACACCAGAATGCTCACAACTCTCATCTACGTAGTAAATTACTACCGTCCTTATAGTTGTCACCTGCCTAATTTTACCACCTGCACTGCTGCTTTCCCAGACGGTTCCTCAGTGCTTTAAAGTAGTCCAACCTAAAGGCAGGTATAAATGGGAGTTGTGCACAATGATCTTATTCCAAAGGCAAACAACAGGAATTCTGCAGATGCCGGAAATTCAAGCAACACACATCAAAGTTGCTGGTGAACGCAGCAGGCCAGGCAGCATCTCTAGGAAGAGGTACAGTCGACGTTTCAGGCCGAGACCCTTCATCAGGACTTCCTAGAGATGCTGCCTGGCCTGCTGCATTCACCAGCAACTTTGATGTGTGTTGCTTATTCCAAAGGCTTTGGTTGCTGTGGTGAGTTGAAATATTACAGTTGGTAATTTTCTAAGTGTTGAGGGAAAACAAAGGATAAATATTTTGGTGTCAATTACTGCACCTTTGCTAGCAATCATCTCTGAATCAGGAGGTTGATTCAAGACATATCAGAAACTTAAGCACAGATGGAGATTTCAGTGCTGCATTTTTCATGGTTCAGTTGTTTAGGAAAATAAGGCTCAGTCGATGACGGGGTCGGGGGGGGGGCGGTGTCCCAGTCAGATCCTTCCTGCATAGTCGAAGTATGGTCCCCAAAACGTTTTGCCCTTAGGACAGCTGTGGTGGGGAGGAGACAGTCACCCACTTCTTGCTAAAGATGAAAAGATCTTGAACTCAGTTCATCCCAAGCAACTGGCTAACAGTGAACTCTCTGATCTAAAGACTGTTCCCAAGGAGACACACTGCCGCTGGAAGATCAACAGCTCTGTGAACAATGCCTGACCAGCACAGGAAATGCTGATAACTGGTACATTCCAGGCTACAGGAGTACATGCTGATGGATACACTGAAACTTGGTTCCGCCAACACAAAGGCTCTGTCCGGAAGGATAGTGATGGAGATCCTTCTGTCTGGAGGTGCCGAGTCCCGTGGCAAAGCCCCTCAAACAATAAAAGAGTGTATCACCCTAAGGGTCCAATGGTACTATTGTTTAGAAAGAAAGTATTAATATGTCTGGATGTATTGACTCAATGACACAAAGAATGTATGCTTGTTACTTTGGTTTTCAGGCATCTGGAGAATCTCTTATGCTTATGGTTCCTGAAGGTTGTTATAGTCAACAAGCTCCCGCTACCTATTAAATGCTCGCAATGGTGTGTGCCTCAAATAGCCTCTGACTACCAAGTTCAGCTCCTGGCCTTGACATATGGCTTAGCTACTAAACCCAGTGGAATTACTTTGACTGATGGAGAAGGAGCAAAGGCGGTTTACTGCGCCTTAAAACCAGTCATTTCAGGTAGGTGGGGCTCACCAGCTATGGTTGTCAGCTCATCGAGGAGAAGGAAAACTCTGATCTCAAACCTCTGCTGCCTTGCAGTTACACCCACTGATGGGGAAGGCTTCGGGAGTAAACCCTGAGGGAAAAATCCAGAGCTGAATTCCCTAAGGCAGTCCTACGTTGAGTTCAATGCTGACTGGCATCTCCTGCGACACTGCTGGTACCAGACTGTATTGCTCTCTGCCGTTCCTTTGGGTTCATCAGATGTGTAGAGAGGGGAAGCTTGCTACATGGACAACAGATTGTTCTCCATATTGTACTGCCTAGGCTTGAGTATCTAGACAGCCAGGACACAATATCCTTGGTCAACTGTGACCAATGGAGGCCTCAATCTCAGACTATAGAGTTTTCTGTTATTTTTCTTTTTGTAAATATATTTTAGATTAGATTAGATTCAACTTTATTGTCATTGTGCCGAGTACAGATACAAAGCCAATGAAATGCAGTTAGCATCTGACCAGAAATGCAAAGAATAGTGTTATTTACAAAATAACTGAGAATAAAAAGTAAGTGCTACAGCACACAAATATAAAAGTACTGAGACAGTACAATATGGGTGCAATACATTTTAGCACTGTGATGTGAGGTTCAGCAGGGTCACAGCCTCAGGGAAGAAGCTCTTCCTGTGCCTGCTGGTGTGGGAGTGGAGGCTCCTGTAGCGCCTACCAGACGAGAGGAGAGTAAAAAGTCCATTGTTAGGGTGAGATGCATCCTTGGTAATGCTTTTCGCCCTGCCCAGGCAGCATTTATGGTAGATGTTCTCAATGGCGGGCAACTGGGTGCCAATAATCCACTGGGCAGTTTGATGAATAGTTTATTTTAATATTAAAAAGAATAAGGCTCCGTCTGCTTTCTCACTTGGACATGACATCATTAAGGTAAAGAAGTTATCCTTGACGTCTTGGCCAATTTTTATCTCTCAGTCAACAATAGAATATAGAACAGTAGAGCACAGTATGGGCCATTTGACCCACGATGTTAACATAGAAAGGTACAGCACAGGAACAGGCCTTTCAGCCCACAATCTGGCACCGAACTAATTAAATTAGCAACCAAATGGCCAACTAAACCAATCTCTTTTGCCTGCTCAATATCCATATCTCTCCATTCCCCTCACTTTCACGTGCCTAACTAAACATCCCTGCCAAGCCTCTACCAGCACGCCAGGCAGCACATTCCAAGCACCCACCACGCTTTGTGTTAAAAAAAAACACTTGCCCCACACATCTCCTTTCAAATTACCATCTCTCATCTTAAATGCATGCCCTCTGGTATTAGACATTACAGCTCTTGGAAAAAGATATTTTCTGTCTGCTCTACCTATGCCTCTCATAATCTTATAAATCTGTTCCAGATTTCAGATCTCCCCTCGGCCTTCGCCGCTCCAGAAAAAATAACCATGTTTGTCCAGCTTTTAATTATAGCACATGCCCTCTAATCCAGGTAACCTCCTGCTAAACCTCTTCTGCATCCTCTGTAATGCCTCGATATCCTTCCTATAATGGGGTGACCAGAACTGTATGCAATACTTTCTGACTTCTGAATTTAATACCTTGACTAATACAGGCCAGTATGCCATAAGCATTCTTAACCACCCTATCAACCTGCGTAGCCACTTTCAGGATGCTATGAAATTAGACCCCAAGACCCCTCTTTTCACCAACACTGTTAAGGGTCTTGCTCTTTAGCAGTGTTCTGTCTCCTTGCATTTGACATACCAAGGTGCAACACTAAATAAAACTGGGTTAAACTCCATCTGCCATTTCTCTGTACATGTTGTGCTGACCTTTTAACCCACTCCACAATATATTTAACCTTTCTCTCTTCCTCCTACACAACCCATATCCCTCAATTTCCTGATATCCATGTGCCTACCTAAAAGTGTCTTAAATATCCCTTTTGATTCGGTCTCTAGCACCACCCTCGGCAGACATTCCATTCACTCACTGTGTAAAAAATCCACCTCTGACATCTCCCCTAAACTTTCCTCCACATACCTGAAATGGATGTCCTCTGATATCAGTCTTTGCCCACCTGGAGGAAGGTACAGGCAGTTCACTCTATGTATGCCACTTAAAATCTTATACACTTCTATGAAATCACCTCTCACCCTCCTTCGATCCAAAGAGAAAAGTCCTACTTCACTCAAACTATCTTCATAAGACATGTTCCCTAATTGAGGTGGCATCCTGGTGTAGGCCCCCGGCCAGCCTCAGGGTCGCTCGGCTCGCTGTCGTCTAGGGAAACAGACCTCAGCCCCGCCAAACTGGGTAATTAGTTTGTGTGGATGCTGTGTGATGTACCCCACCCTGCCCAAATAACAGACAATACACCAGATATGATTAAATGATTTACAGTTTATAGATATTACTGGAACTATATAATTAATAGAGAATAAAATATAAAAGGAAAATAAAAGGCGCCACACTTATCAAAGTTCAATTTCTTCGTGCACAAACAGTTGGCGCTCAGGACCCTTCTTCTTCACCCTGCGACCCCTCAGACTACCTCGACCAGCCGCCTGGTACCAACAACGGTGGTCGACCAGGCGCTCCACACAAGTCCGTCTCCGTCTCCTCTCCTCACCGAACGCCCTCCTCGGGGTCCGACAAGGTTAGCAGACATCACAGCACCTGGTCCATCCTCTGTCTCTCTCTCCCGCCTTCTGCCCCAAAACCCCACGCATACAATATCTTCAAATACACCAAAAACATAACAACTGGTTCATAACGTCTTATCAGTAACATGATTCAACAAACCGCTAGCGGGACGACCTTCTCAGCATTTAACATAACAAAGAAGCATTCCCAAGTACAACATAACAAAGAAGCCATTTTAGTTAGGCTACGCAGTAACATAAGAGACAAAACCCCCCTACACTGGTAAAACTCCTCTGAGCCCTTTCTAAAGTTTCCACATCCTTCTATAATGAGGGAGTCAGAACAAATTGCAATACTCCAAGTATAGTCTAACCAAAGTGTTTTAGACAGGCAACATTAACAGAGTTTTATAAAACTGTAACAACGACAAGAAATGCTCTAAATTCTACAGAATATTCTTTCTCTAAAGTGCAAAAATGTTCAATTCCTGTAATTTTGAAACCTATAACCTTTGAGACATCAAGAAACATATCTCCTGTGCAACACTCAAGGAGAAGAGTTTATGCAGAGTTTAATCTATGATGTTTATTTGAGTCTAACAGGTTCTCAGCCAAGAACAGAGAATGAATTGTTGTCAAGCTATGATTGCATATCATAATGTCTGCATTGAGGGAGGAGGTATTGCTACTGGTCAAATGGAAGGAAATGATAACTACGTTCCAAGGTATATGAAGTCTATGGTAAGGAAATGACAGTGTTTGTCATTATATCAGTTTCAGCTTATTTGATGGATGTGCTCCAGCTTTCCTGCAGAAACTGTCAGAACGAGGTCACCTCATGTGTCAGACACATTCAGTTATTACTTTCTTAAACAATTCAATTTCTTCTAAATATCAGCCTGCTGTTTTCATGTACCTACTCAGGCACTTTCTCAAATTCTGAAAGAATCAGCATATTATGGAATTACAGAATAAACAGAGAAAGAGAGAGAGAGAGAGAGAGAGAGAGAGAGAGAGAGAGAGAGAGAGAGAGAGGGAGAGAGAGAGAGAGAGAGAGAGGGAGAGAAACAAACCACACAGCCCATCATTCTTACATACACTTATACCGGTAATTCAATGAGACAATGTGAAGGTCTTGTAGTGCACCAAGAAAAGTGGAATATTCAACACATCCTTCAAAGATTTTGCTTTGGAATCGGGTACTCTTCAAAAAAAAAATGCTACTTACTGACAATTAAGGAATTAGGAATAGATGTAGGGCATTTGATTCCTTATTTTGTCATTCAGTAAGATGGAGGGTGGGGGAGAGAGAGAGAGAGAGAGAGAGAGAGAGAGAGATATGGAGGGGGGAGGGAGAGATGGAGGGTGAGAGACAGAGGGTGGGAGAGGGAGAGGGAGAGAGAGAGAGAGAGGGAGAGAGAGCCACAGCCATTGTCTCAATGTTTCCATCTCCCATGATGCTTCAGTAGGCAACATTGGTGAAGAATCAGGTCGTCCATAGGGTTATCTTATGGTTGTGTAGTGCATTTAGAATTTGCAGTGATCAGTAATAGGAAGTATGAACTGAAGATCTAATGCATTAAAATACACATCTTTAGGGATAGAAGTTTCCAAAAGAAAAGGACACTGAGGGCATTCAATATTTGGCTGTAAGAATATAGAACTGATTCCATATGAGGCCTTTGAATTCACCATAGAATCAGTTTAAGATTGCCTGTTAATCCTTGATAAATTAGAGTTTATTACAACCAAACCTTAAGCAACCTGGTTACCAGTTGGCGCCATCTGCCAATGACCCCTTTCTCACTTGTCACTTGCCTGACTGTGCTTCACCTCACCCTTCCATTTCAGCCCTTTAATCTGGCAATCTCTCCCCTTTACACTCCCAATCCTGATGAGGGGTCCTACCATCCTTTCACCTCCAAAAATCCTGCTCAGCCTGTTCAGTTCCTTGTTCTCTTTGCTTTTTCTTCAGTTAACAACAGTTGCAGTCCCTTTTGTCTCATTCAACAATGTACACTCCATCAATGTTATACTATATGTATATGTCTAAAATATAAAATAATATTATTTCAGCTTTATACGACTAAACAGGCAATTCTTTTAGCCAGTTGCTCTCCAGTAACTACAAAGGACAATTAGCTGCAAACCCAGAGATGCCCTATTCCATATGCTCTGTAATCTATAGAATTGAAAGGTTAATTTAAACTGTGTGAGCTTCACTTCGAATTTGTGATGGCCTAGTAGTTTAAGTGAAACTACTAAGGAAATGGAAAATAAACATGAAGACTAATAATAAAGAAGGAGGACTTGGCCATTGCACTGGAAATATGCATAAACTTTCTGTCTCTGTTGTTCATGAGACCAAGCGTTCTGAATCCAAGTGGTACAGAGGTTCGCTCTGACTTTGCTTGATGGCTTTGGAACTCCAAGATGTGGAAGACAGGCCACTTCCCTCAGTACGTTCAGAATATTTTGTGAGAAGTACACTGGTTGATAGGGTGGTTTAGAAGAGATATGGCATGCTTGCCTTTATTAATCAAGTCACTGAGTTCAAAAGTCAGGAAGTTATGTTGCAACTTTTTGAAACTCTAGTTAGTCTGCATCTCAAGTATTTCACACAGTTCCATTCACCCCATTGTAGAAAGGATGTGAAGACTTGGAAAAGGTGTAGAAGAGGTTTACCAGAACGCTGCCTGGATTGGAGGGCAAACACTATAGTGAAAGGTTGGCCAAGGCAGCACTGTAGCGCAGTGATTAGCACAACACTTGACCGTACCAGTGGCCAGGGTTCAATTCCTGTCGCTGCCTGTAAGGTGTTTGTACATTCGCCCTGTGACTGCATGGGTTTCGTCTAGGTTCTCCAGTTTCCCCACTTTCAAATCTTTTACTAGATCTTCTTTCAGTTAGTCCTGACGAAGGGTCTCAGCCCGAAACATCGACTGTACCTCTTCCTAGAGATGCTGCCTGGCCTGCTGCGTTCACCAGCAACTTTGATGTGTGTTGCTTGAAATTCCAGCATCTGCAGATTTCCTTGTGTTTGCGTGATTAATTAATTTAATTGCTTTGGCATAACATTGTAGCTGAAGGCCTGCTCGTGTGCCACACTGTTCTGTGTTCTCAGTGAGAAGTTAAATATTCTTCACCAGGTCCACTAGGAACAGGAATTACAAATTTCAAGGAATAGCTCTTTCCTTTTGCAAGTAAATGCCTTCCCCTCCTGCAACTGCATCTCATTCACACACTTCTGTTGCATTGATTAACAATTGCTTGTACTGAGACAACTGTTCACAGCTTTCTCTCAGCAATTTACAACATTCCAACAGCTTATCTATTAACTTCTTTGAGAAAAATATCTACACATCAAAAGAGATGCAAATATCCAAATTGTACAGGCCAACTCAACAAGGAAAGCGAGTCAAATAACTGAGCACAGTCATGTAGAGATTCTATTTCGACAGACTGAATCATAATATTTCAGAGGGATGTCTTTCATTAAGGAAGTTAAGTTTTCACCTTGGATTGGGTTTGAGGATGCAGGTAACATCACAGGTAGTTTGGATGAAAGAAAAAACCAATAGGAACAATAGCAAAATTTTACTATGGTGCAAACAGTTAGAAAGTGTTTTCGTTGAAGGTTAATTATTAGAAAAAAGGCTAGTGGTTTGAAGGATTAGAAAGCTAAATTAGGTACCTAGTATTGCTTTTAAGAAACAGTAAGTTCATAGTATTAATGACCGACTGGAGGCATAGCATTAAAAAAATCTATTGACTTCCTGGAAAGCTGAAGGATATTTTTAAGTAAAAATGGGGTTTAGTTGCATTAGGTTGGGATCTAAAGTGCCAGGTGCAAATTCTCATTTAAAGCCTTTTGAATAGAGTTGAACACTACCTCACTTTATTAATATATATTATTTCTGTTTTTTGCATGATTGTTAATCTATTCAATATACGTATACTGTAATTGATTTACTTATTTATTATTATTGTTATTTTCCTCTATATTATGTATTGCATTGAACTGCTGCTGCTAAATTAGCAAATTTCATGATACATGCCGGTGTTAATAAACCCGATTCTGATTCTGATTCTGATTATGAGGTCCTATTGGGTCAAGAGGCTGACTTAACAGGAACAGGTTCATTAACGTTGTTCACGAGGAATGTTGCCTTGTAATGTCCCAACTTAGGCTCCTTTTGACCAACACTTTTCAGGTCTCTGCTCCTCCTTGTACTACTTACTGGGCCACATTTTTGATCAGATATCATCCATCACTCATTCATTTTAAATGTTCACAACTAATTTTGTCTGTTTCATTAAGTGCTATTGATGCTATCTTGTCCTTGGCTTGTTCTACTCGTTGTTCTCCTTGCCTCATAGCTATTGAGTAGTTATCAGCAATGCTCAAAAAGCATCTGTGAAATTTCTGGAAGTATGCTATTATTAATGCCAGAGATAATAGATTAAAAGTTGGGGGAGAAAGACCTTTGTTTCCATCGAGATTTTATATGCAATTCTGCTTAAAATAGTTATTTGCTAATGATTGTCCCTTCAGGGTGAGTACCAGACTTCACAATTATTTGACACAGTAGTTAGCAGGGAGCCAATGACATTATCAGATCTGCATATCAGAAAACTCCAAACAATATAATGATTATTAAATTTCAGCTACTGAGACAAGAAAATTCTCTTGATATTTTTTCATTCGTCATTAGATGATTTCAGGTGTGTTGAATTTTCACTTGTTCTAGCTTTAGGATAGGTACAATGAAAGGAATATCAGTGCTCCTTAAGAAAATAAATTTTAAGCTGATGATTCTGCATGGGAGAGAGTCCAGAGGAGGTTCACAAGGATGATTTTGGAAATGAAGGGGCGGGGGGGGGCATGCCAGAATAAAAAGGTGGGGTTAGGGGAAAGAGGCTATCTGGAAGATGACTGGTGAAGTCAGGTGGGTGGGAATGGTCAAAGGCTGGAGAAAAAAGAATCTGATAGGAGAGGAGAGTGGACAATAGAAGAAAGGGAAGGAGGAGTGGACCCAGAGGAAAGTTACAGGCAGGTGAGAAGAGGAAGGTCTGAGTGGGGAATAGAGGAAGAGGGAGGTGAGGGAGAAATTTGTTCACTGGGGAAAGAAAAATCGATACTCATGCCATCAGGTTGGAGAGTACCGACCTGATGCCATCAGGTTGACAAGGAGTGGGAGCGTAAAGAAAACCCTCTGCTGATTGGGTTCAAATGTTGGATTAGAACCATAGAACCACAGAACACTACAGCACAGAGTACAGATTATTCAGCCCTTCTAGTTTGTGCCAAAACTTTATTCCGTAGTCCCATTGACCGGCACCCAGTCCACAACCCACCAGACCTCTCCCATCCATGTATCTATCCAATTTATTCTTAAAACTTAAGGGTGAGCCCGCATTTACCACATCAGATGGCAGCTAGTTCCACACTCCCACCACTCTCTGAGTGAAGAAGTTCCCCCTAATGTTCCCCCTAAACCTTTCCCCTTTCACCCTAAAGCCATGCCCTCTGGCATTTTTCCTCTCCTAATCTAACTGGAAAGAGCCTACTCGCATTTACTCTGTCTATAGCCCTCATAATTTTGTAAACCTCTATCAAATCTCCCCTTATTCTTCTAGACTCCAAGGAATAAAGACCTAACCTGTTCAATCTTTCCCTGTAGCTCAACTTCTGAAGACCCGACAACATCCTAGTAAATCTTCTTTGTACTCTTTCAATCTTACTGGTATCCTTCCTATAGTTAGGTGACCAGAACTGCACACAATGCTCCAAATTTGGCTTCGCCAAATTGTCTTTAGTAGCTAAAACTTCAGGAATTTGTTGTAAGATTAGCATTGAATATTATACTGTGGTGAATTTCTGAAGGGATTATCCCAAAAAGCCACCTCGTGGAGAAGTGAAGAAGATGATAAAGTCACATTGACAGACTCTGCTTTCCCTTTTAAGGAATGTTTCCCCTGAACAACATAAAATGCATTGCAAATGTAAAGCAATGCTTGTTATGTCCATTGCAACAAAGTGTTTGATTGCATTATCACTTCCACTGTACATCCATTCTGTTAGAAAGGGTTGCGATAATTGAACACCCATTGTTCTATATTGTTTGTGATATTGTCATCTCTTTCATCAGGGTGCCTGCATGCTGATGAAGATATTGAGTGACACCTTCTTCCTGAACATCATTTTCCGGTGATTAATAGTCCAATTCTTCCTAACTGCAAGAGGATCCACATTACAGCATTGTGCACTCCGGTGACTAAAGGGCTTCCCTGACTTATCAAGCAATCAAAATGAAACTTCACGATATCAACATTCACTCGATTAATGGGCTTCCTAAGAGTTCAATGAACCTGTTGTCGTTTTTATTCCTTAGATGACAGAGTGGCAATGCTGGGATCCAAACCACCATCCTGCCAAACTGCTCTTTCTGAACATTACTGGTACATTTGCTCAGAACAAATGAAGCATGGTAGGAAATATCCACATGTAGAAGAACAGGTTGACTCCCACACTGAACCTTTACAGAATGAACAGCTTCTCAGTTATTACCACCTGGGCAAGACTGAGATGTGACTCAGAGTTCAAAGTAAATTTGTCCTCTAAGTACCTAAATATCACCACCTGCAACCCTGAGATTCATTTTCTTGCAGGTGTTCATTTCTTATAGAACAAAAAAATACAAACAGAATCAATGAAGAACTAGACACAAAGACAGGCAAGCAACTGATGTACAAAAGAAGACAAATTGTGCAGATTAAAACACAAACAGGTAAATAAACGATACTGAGAGCATGAGTTGTAGAATCCTTGATAATTAGTCCATAGTTTGTGAAATCAGCTGAGAATTGAGGTGAGTAAAGTTAATCACACAGTTCAGGAGCCTGATGGTTGAAGACTGAGAAAGAAACTGCAGGAGCTTCTATCTTCAGAATCAGAATCAGGTTTATTATCACCAGCACATGTCGTGAAATTTGCTAACTTAGCAGCAGCAGTACAATACACAATCCTGGTCATATTACGATCGACGAACGAGATTGTAGCCCGGATATTGAACTTTTTGCTGTTGGACTCCGGCCATATTCCACCGAGATACAACACTGGGCATCACGGGAGGTTGTTCCTGCCCGCGGCCGTCGAACTTTGCAGCTCCTCCCGTGAAGGGTCAGACACCCTGAGCCAATAGGCTGGTCCTGGACTTATTTCCATCTGGAAACAACAGGAATTCTGCAGATGCTGGAAATTCAAGCAACACACATCAAAGTTGCTGGTGAATGCAGCAGGCCAGGCAGCATCTGTAGTTGCAGTCGACGTTTCAGGCCGAAACCCTTCGTCAGGACTAACTGAAGGAAGAGTGAGTAAGGGATTTGAAAGTTGGAGGGGGAGGGGGAGATCCAAAATGATAGGAGAAGACAGGAGGGGGAGGGATAGAGCCAAGAGCTGGACAGGTGATAGGCAAAAGGGGATACGAGAGGATCATGGGACAGGAGGTCCGGGAAGAAAGACAAGGGGGGGGTGGAACCCAGAGGATGGGCAAGAGGTATATTCAGAGGGACAGAGGGAGAAAAAAGAGAGTGAGAGAAAGAATGTGTGCATAAAAATAAGTAACAGATGGGGTACGAGGGGGAGGTGGGGCCTTAGCGGAAGTTAGAGAAGTCGATGTTCATGCCATCATGTTGGAGGCTACCCAGACGGAATATAAGGTGTTGTTCCTCCAACCTGAGTGTGGCTTCATCTTTACAGTAGAGGAGGCCGTGGATAGACATGTCAGAGTGGGAATGGGATGTGGAATTAAAATTTGTGGCCACTGGGAGACCCTGCTTTCTCTGGTGGACAGAGTGTAGATGTTCAGCAAAGCGGTCTCCCAGTCTGCGTCGGGTCTCGCCAATATATAAAAGGCCACATCGGGAGCACCGGACGCAGTATATCACCCCAGCCGACTCACAGGTGAAGTGATGCCTCACCTGGAAGGACTGTTTGGGGCCCTGAATGGTGGTAAGGGAGGAAGTGTAAGGGCATGTGTAGCACTTGTTCCGCTTACACGGATAAGTGCCAGGAGGGAGATCAGTGGGGAGGGATGGGGGGGATGAATGGACAAGGGAGTTGTGTAGGGAGCGATCCCTGCGGAATGCAGAGAGAGGGGGGGAGGGAAAGATGTGCTTCGTGGTGGGATCCCGTTGGAGGTGGCGGAAGTTACGGAGAATAATATGTTGGACCCGGACGCTGGTGGGGTGGTAGGTGAGGACCAGGGGAACCCTATTCCTAGTGGGGTGGCGGGAGGATGGAGTGAGAGCAGATGTACGTGAAATGGGGGAGATGCGTTTAAGAGCAGAGTTGATAGTGGAGGAAGGGAAGCCCCTTTCTTTAAAAAAGGAAGACATCTCCCTCGTCCTAGAATGAAAAGCCTCATCCTGAGAGCAGATGCGGCGGAGACGGAGGAATTGCGAGAAGGGGATGGCGTTTTTGCAAGAGACAGGGTGAGAAGAGGAATAGTCCAGATAGCTGTGAGAGTCAGTAGGCTTATAGTAGACATCAGTGGATAAGCTGTCTCCAGAGACAGAGACAGAAAGATCTCGAAAGGGGAGGGAGGTGTCGGAAATGGACCAGGTAAACTTGAGGGCAGGGTGAAAGTTGGAGGCAAAGTTAATAAAGTCAACGAGTTCTGCATGCATGCAGGAAGCAGCGCCAATGCAGTCGTCGATGTAGCTATGGGTACCCGTATGGGTCCTAGCTATGCCTGCCTTTTTGTTGGGTTTGTGGAACAATCTATGTTCCGTGCCTATTCTGGTATCTGTCTCCCACTTTTCCTTCGCTACATCGACGACTGCATTCCTCTTCTCACCCTGTCTCTTGCACAAACGCCATCCCCTTCTCGCAATTCCTCCGTCTCCGCCGCATCTGCTCTCAGGATGAGGCTTTTCATTCTAGGACGAGGGAGATGTCTTCCTTTTTTAAAGAAAGGGGCTTCCCTTCCTCCACTATCAACTCTGCTCTTAAACGCATCTCCCTCATTTCACGTACATCTGCTCTCACTCCATCCTCCCGCCACCCCACTAGGAATAGGGTTCCCCTGGTCCTCACCTACCACCCCACCAGCCTCCGGGTCCAACATATTATTCTCCGTAACTTCCGCCACCTCCAACGGGATCCCACCACGAAGCACATCTTTCCCTCCCCCCCCCTCTGCATTCCGCAGGGATACACATGCCCTTACACTTCCTCCATCACCACCATTCAGGGCCCCAAACAGTCCTTCCAGGTGAGGCAACACTTCACCTGTGAGTCGACTGGGGTGATATACTGCGTCCGGTGCTCCCGATGTGGCCTTTTATATATTGGCGAGACTCGTCGCAGACTGGGAGACCGCTTTGCTGAACATCTACGCTCTGTCCGCCAGAGAAAGCAGGATCTCCCAGTGGCCGCACATTTTAATTCCACATCCCATTCCCATTCTGACATGTCTATCCATGGCCTCCTCTACTGTAAAGATGAAGCCACACTCAGGTTGGAGGAACAACACCTTATATTCCGTCTGGGTAGCCTCCAACCTGATGGCATGAACATCGACTTCTCTAACTTCCGCTAAGGCCCCACCTCCCCCTCGTACCCCATCTGTTACTCATTTTTATGCACACATTCTTTCTCTCACTCTCTTTTTTCTCCCTCTGTCCCTCTGAATATACCTCTTGCTCATCCTCTGCGTTCCCCCCCCCGTCTTTCTTCCCGGACCTCCTGTCCCATGATCCTCTCGTATCCCCTTTTGTCTATCACCTGTCCAGCTCTTGGCTCTATCCCTCCCCCTCCTGTCTTCTCCTATCATTTTGGATCTCCCCCTCCCCCTCCAACTTTCAAATCCCTTACTCTTCCTTCAGTTAGTCCTGACGAAGGGTCTCGGCCTGAAACGTCGACTGCACCTTATTTCCATCTGGCATAGTTTGCATATTGTTGTTTGATTGTTTGTGGTTTTTGTATTGCTATATTTATGCTCTATTCTTGGTTGGTGCAGCTGTAATGAAACTCAATTTCCCTCAGAATCAATAAATTACGTCTATCTATCTATCTATCTAAAATACAGAAAGAAAAAAATGACATGTGAAACAATTACAGTAAGTACATGTATATTAAATGGATATAAAACAGTGCAAAAACAGAAATAATATATTTAAAAAGTGAGGTAATATTCATGTGTTCATTGTCCATTTAGGAGTCCAATGGCAAAGGGGAGAAGCTGTTCCAGACATCTGTACCTCCTTCCTGATGGCAGCAATGAGAAGAGAACAATCTTGGAGCTCCCAAACTCAGGTTTGGACTTGACAACTGGTGTTATCTGTGATAACACCACCCCCCCCACCCCCCCGTGGGAAGAATGAATGAAATGAATGCTCCCAGTTTCCACCCACATCCCAAAGGTTTGCAGATTGCTAGGTTTATTGGCCACTGTAACGTGGAGGCGAGTGACAGAACCTAACCGGAGTTCAGGAGAATGTTGGAGAATAAAAGGGGATTCGCGCAGGATTAGCAGAAAATGGGAGCTGGATGGTCGCATGATTTAGTGGGCCAAATAGCTGGTTTCTGGGTCTCATTGGTCGAGAGGAAATCCCACTGTAACACAAGTGGCAACTATACAGACTCCTAACTCATGTAGATATGAAGCTGTAGTTATAAACGATTTTGCAATGTCAGTGACAAAGGCAGGTCATAATTTTTAGATGTAAATTAGGTTTTGAGTTCCCAGTGGGGGATTCTCAGCTAAATTAAATTCAGTAAGGATAAGATGCCTTCATGGCAGAACACTGTAGGCTTGTGACTGTACACCGACTTGAACAACTTTGACCCTTTCCACTCTAAACAGTCCCTGGGTGAGATGGGAAAGGCAGGATGAAGGTAGTAGGGGTCTCCCACTGACAACTCAAAACCTAATTTACATCTGATAATTATGGCCTGCCTTTGTCATTGACATTACAAAGGCTGCAACAAGTTAAACTCAACCCCAGTGACTTCAGTGCAAATTCTCCATCATATTAATCTTACTAAAACATCATTTCATGGGTACAAAAAGGAAAGAGAAAATATAACTTATGGTGCACTTAACTAGAAACTTCACAAGGGCTAACTAATTAAAGTAATGTTAGTAGAACAACTCTGGAGAGACCATTCAGCCCACTATGTCTGTGACAACCACAACGCCAATCTAAACTGACCCCATCTGACTGCATATGGTGTGTGTCCTCCATCTGCTTGTTTAATTCCATCTTAACCCTTACATACTGTTCAGGTCAAATTTGACCCGTTTTGACATTTGACAGCAGTAAAAACACCCTATACGCCATTTTTTTAGCTGAAATTTGATGACTTTTCCTAATGTGACCCAAAATGCGCAAAAATTAAAATATTTAAAAATTTTATACTTTTGTACAGCTGCTACAAATTTTTGTACATTGAGGCTGTTCCGGCTCAAATTTGACCTGTATCTATTGAAATGGATTTTACATCTCTGAAACATTAATTAAGGATTAATCACCCATTTACTAATGTCAGATAGGCTATTTATACATTCTAAATAGATCTGTGGTTCAAAATTTGGTATAGACACTTGTTATGAGGGGATTCTTGGGCCAGGTCAAATTGACCCGGACCATACTGTGAAGGTATAGAATATGAACTGTATGTAAGGGTTAAATGTGGCTATCATATCTACTTTCCCCCACCTTCCCAGGTGCAAAAAAAAATCTACCTGGTGCATCTCCTTCAAACATGCATCTCACCTAAAATCTATGCCCGTTAGTATTTGATGTTTTCACCCTGAGGAAAAGATGTTGACTATCCACCCTACCTATGGGTCTAATTATTTTCTTTTCTTTTCAAATCTTTTTGTTGTTATATTATACAAAAGAAATAACACGAGTACATCGAAGTAGCAACACTTACAATGTCCCAAAAAAGACATTATCTTAAAGATCGAAAAAAAATTCGTGATAACAAAAAAAACCTACTAAGCAGAAAAAGTGAGAAAAAAAACCCATTAGGTGTACAACCCCAGAGCCATGTGTCATATGAAAAGCTTCTAAAGATAAACATCAAACCGCCACAAGAAAAGAAAATATACCAAAAAGCTTACAATTAGATCGTGGAGAAAATCTATCAATTAGCTCAAATGATAATAACGAGCAAATGAGCCCCATCTTTTCTCAAAATTAAATAAAGGTTCAAAGGTTCGACTTCTAATTTTCTCCAAACTAAGGCATAGCATCACGTGAGAGAACCATTGTGACAAAGTGGGAGCTGATGTATCCTTCCATTTCAACAAAATGGATCTCCTAGCTATCAATGTAACAAATGCAATAACATGTTGGCCAGACATAGAAATACCATGAATATTTTGAGGAATTATTCCAAAAAGCACAGTTAATTTATTAGATTGTAGATTAATTTTAAGTGCTTTAGAAATTGTTGAAAAAACTGACTTCCAGAACTGTTCCAATATAGAACAAGACCAAAACATATGTGTCACTATAGTTATCTCCGTTTTACATCTATCACAATAACTATCAACATCAGAAAAGATTTTAGAAAGTCTCTCTTTCATCAAATGATAACGATGTACAATTTTATAATTATTTTATATATTTCTATTAGATCTACCCTTTGCTTTCATAGAACCATGAAAAACCAAGTTTGTTTAACATCTCCTTATAGCTAATACACTCCAGTCCTTCTTATAGTGTAGCAATCAGAACTTAGTAAAATACTCCAAAAGTGACCTAACCAAAGTGTTATAACTGTGCAACATGACTTCCTGACTTTTGTGCTCTGACCAATGAAGGCAGGCATGCCATAGACCTTCCTTAGTACCTTAGCCTCTTTCAGGGAGCACTCCAAAATCACCTCTGTATGTCAAAGCTCATAAGGATGCTTCCTTTTGCTGAATTCTTACCTCTTGCATTTGATATCCCAGAAAGCAACACCTCACATTTGTCCAGGTTAAATTTCAACTGCCATTTCTCCACTTGGAATTTCAATTGATCTCCATCATGTTGTATTCATTGCCAAGCTTCCCCACTCCACCGATTTTCATGTCACCTGCAGACTAACTGATCAGATCTTTTCATTCACATCACTAACTTTTACATTGCAAACAATAGAGATCCCAGCACTGATCCTCGCAGAACATCACTGATCACAAACCTCCACTCAGAAAAAAGCATCTCTCGGACTTCGATGATAATGCCATTTTTGGATCCAAATTATCAACTTACTATGGATCCCATGTGATCTAATCTTCTGGACCAGCCTACCATGAAGGACCTCGTCAAAGGCTTTACTGAAGTCCAGCCGACAACGTCTACTAGTCTATTGTCATCAATCATCTCCATTAACTCAAAACAACAGGGGATCAGAATATTAGAAATTAACACTCTATGCAAAAAGATGAGAATATGTAAGTAGCAGAGCTAGTGGGGAAACATAAAAGCATTGAGCCATTTTATTATAAACAAAAGAAATTCTGCAGATGCTGGAAGTTCAAAGCAGAATGCACAAAATGCTGGAGGAACTCAGCAGGTCAGGCAGCATCTATGGAAAGGAATAAACAGTCAATGTTTTGGGCCGAGACCCTTCTTCAGGACTGGAAAGGAAGGTGGAAGATGCCAGAATAAAAGGGTGGGGAGAGGGGAAGGAGGATAGCTGGGAAGTGAAGCCAGGAGGGTAGGAAAGGGAAAGGGCTGGAGAGGAAGGCATCTGATAGGAGAGGAAAGTGGATGGACCATAGGAGAAAGGAAAGAGAGTGACATCGGAGACAGGTGATATGCAGGTGAGAAAAGGTAAGAGGCCAGAGTGGGGAATAGAAGAGGGATCTCTTTGGAGATGGCGGGGTTGATATGCTAGTTGTGGAGGCTCATGGGTTGGCAGGTAAGGACAAGAGGAATGCTATCATTGTTAAGGAGGCAGGAAGATTGGGTGAGCGTGGATGATCCGGGAAATGGAGGAGATGTAGGTGAGGGCGGCATCAATGGAGGAGGAAGCGAACCTCGGTCCTTTGAAGAAGGAGGACATCAGATGTCCTGGAAAGGACAACCTCATCCCGAGAACAGATCCAGCAGAGACAAAGGAACTGAGAAAAGGGATTACTATTTTTACAGGAGACAGGATAGGAAGAGGTATAGTCAAGATAACCATGGGAATCAGTAGGTTTGTCTCCAGAGATGGAGACAGAGAGATCAGGAAAGGAGAGGGAGGTGCCAGAAATGGACCAAATGAATTTAAGGGTAGGGTGGAAGTTGGGGGCAAAGTTAATGAAATTGACGAGCTCAACATGTGTGCATGAATCAGGACCAATGTAGTCACCGATGCAGCAGAGAAAGAGTCAGGGAAAGCTTGGAACATGGGCTGTTACACATAGCCACTTAGTCAATTTACATCTGGTTCTATCTCTTGCCTGATATTCTGTTCCCTTTTAAATTGTGTTCATTTATAACATCCAACAATTCTGAGACATTGCCCACAGCTGAAATATCAACTCATCTAATTTCTTCCGATCTAAGTACTTCCATCACTTTCACAACGTTTCAGATTTCGGATGTCCGCAGTTCTTTTTCCAACCTAGTGCTTATACATCAGTCAGCAGCATGCACCTCTTCACAGCATTTTGCAACAATCCATTTACAGTACGTAATAATTAGCCTTAATTACTTAGACATGCTGAACATTTCCTTCATTGGAGGGAGATGAAAGGTCAGCATTTCTGGCTAAGGCCCTTCATGAGTTCTGATGAGGTGTCTCAGTCCAACACATTGTCTGATCATTTTCCTCCATAGATGCTGCCTGACCTGCTGAGCTCCTCCAGCATTTTGTGTGTGTTGCTCCAAATTTACAGAATCTGCAGAATCTATTTACCTCCGTTTTGTTAATTTTTGAAATTTCATATTTCTGACATCTGCAATGTAATATCTTCTTAACGTATCTAAGGACTTCTGTCCTGAATCTTTACAGCAAATAACTTCATATTCTAATTCCAGTTCTAACAAACAATGGACACTCAGTTTTATTTTGTAATTTCCTGTTTTAAGATGCTGATTGATGTTATCTCGACAGCTTTTGATGTTAATAGCTTCCATGATACAAAGTTCAAAAAGTCAAAAGTATACTTATTATCAAAGTATGTATACATTACACAACATTGACATTTGACTCCTTATAGGTAGCCATAAAAAACAAAGAAACCCAAAAGAACCCATAAACAAAAGAAGGCCGTCAAACATCCAATGTGCAGAGAAAAAAAAAATTGTGCAAACAATAAAAAAATTCAGAGTGAAAGTGAGTCCACAGACACGAAGCCTGGGGCAGCCTGGGCAGCCAGGGCAGCCACATCCTCAGTTTCAGTTCAGCACCAAGCTGAGTAAGTGTCACAGAACCCACAGACGTGACGCCCTGAGCAGCGGGAGCAGCCCACTGCCTCAGCCGCAGTTCAGCACAGAGCCAAGTAAACGTCGCAGAACGGCGGGCAGAACGAGCCGGACTCTGGCCTCTGGTCCCGACACCCTGCCTTTTCAATCCATCTGGCCCAGCGTTTAAATCATCCAAACATAAGATCGTTTGCCGATCTAGGATCCGGGCCCTGTCGCTTCGATACACTCTGGGCCTGGACCCTGCCACCAGTATCCCGACCACTGTGCTACCGCACCCCGTCAACAAAATGAATGGACACAAATAAAATGAAATAAGGAAGTCATGTTGTAGCTACATAAACCCTGTGGATAGACCACACACAGTGCATCGTGTGCAATTCTGGTCGCCCCATTACAGGAAGGACGTGCAGCTTGAAAGAGATGTACCAAGATGCTGTCTGGATGAGGGGGTAAGACGTTGGACAAATCTGGATTGTTTCCTTTGGAGCATCAAAGGCTGACAGAAGAACTGATAGAGGTTTATAAAATTATGCAAATAGATGGGGTAGACCAGTCAGAATCTTTTTTTCAGAGTAGAAATGTTAAATACTAGAGGACATACGTATAAGACTAGAGGGTGAAAGTTCAGCGGACATGTGATGTGCAAGTGTTTCACACAGAGAGTAGGTAGGTGCCTGAACGGGATGGCAGGCATAGTGATGGAAGCCCATGTGGAAGTGTTGTTTAAGACGCTGTTAGATAGACCCACGGATATTCAGGGAATGGAGGGATATGGATCTGTTCCAGCAAAAGAGATTTACTTTAATTTGGCATCATATTCAGTATGGACATAGTGTCCCAAATAGCCTTTTCCAGTTCTGTGTCCTCTGTATGAATAAGTAGATCCGTTAACCCACCCAAAACCAGATGGCATGGTGCCAGGAATGATTGGGCAATGAGGGATATTTCAAATTATTCATCCCTCGATTTCTCACTGGCAGTCTATCATAGGACAAAAGGAGTGGGTCCAGGCTTATAAAGTCATAGATTTGTACCCATGGAAACAGGCCCTTTGGCCCAACTCATCCATGGCAACCAAGCTGCCTACCTGGAGGTGGTATTAATGCACCATTGTCCATAAATGGAAGAACAGACTAATCAAGGCCCTCTTCCTCCTTTTCCATCCCATGCAGGTATTTCTTAGACTCTCTTAGAGTGCTGTAAAAAAATCTAACCTGGCAAACAAGTTACAGGTTCATGAAGAACCATCAGGAACATTCATAACATTTCAACCACAATATATGACGAAATTGATTTCCTTTCCAATCACAGGAATCACGATAGATGTGATTAACAGAAAATCATCTAGCATTTTTCCAAAATACTGTCAATAACCAGAATATACAATTGACATTAAAGCCTTTCCACTGCAGCAATTTAAAGGACTGATGCTGACTTTGGTCATAGTCGGCAGCTATTTATATGATTTTGACTGGTTCCCAGTAAGAAGTCCGTCAAGCTTGTGACAAGTTCCTGCTCCATCCTGAACAGATTGAGGCCAGCTGTTTCTAAGGCAGCCTAAGGAAGACCAAACTTTAAATCTGCCACTATTTTCCCCGTGGGATGGATTGCAGACCAAAAACACAATAGCTTTCAAATGGAAGGTTTTCAGTCTTAAAGCCGACACTGTGTTGTGAACACTGCTGATCTGCAGATGCTGGAAATCTTCAGCAATGCACACAAAATGCTGAAGGAACTCAGCAGGTCAGGTAGCGTCTATAGAGGGGAACAAACAGCTGACGTTTCAGGCCAGGACTGGAAATGAAGGGGGCTGAAGCCAGAATAATAAGGTAGCAGGCGGGGAAGGAGTACAAGCTGACAGGTGTGAGGAAGGGCTTCGAAGGAGTTTACAAAACAGAAGTTCTATTTCAAAGATTGCAGATTTTCCAAAGCACTGCCAGAGAAATTCTTCCAATGAACCCCCTCAATTACCACCAAGTCACAATACAGAAATCATGCCTAATCTGATAAGAACATGTACTTCCTCCTCCAGCACGACCCTTGACATTACATGCTCTTACTGTATCCTCCACCCTGTAACCAGCACGAGGAAGCACCCCTACCTACTCACCAAGGGGAGGATATTGTACCCACAAAGGCATCATTTTAACAATGGAATTGTTTAATAAAACAATTCCTCAAAAGCTCCTATAACACAACCACCTGTGTCCTATATTCTGGACCCCGTTAAGCTTCAAATAACACTCATAACTCTGCACTTATTGCCCTTTAAATAGATTGCCTATTCCCTAGCATAAAATAGTTTACCTGCATGAACTGCTTCCAAAATACATGATTTAACCATTACTCTCACTGCTATCACTACTCTAATAAGAAAAACAATCTGACATTTATTAAATAAGTTTCCCAGAAAAATACCATTGTGTAACATAGGTCTGACTCACTGTCATGACATCAGATTCTGAGAGTACTACACCGAGAACAAATTAATAACTCCAATTTAAATACCCCAGTCTTTCAGCTTTATTAACCATTTACATAACTGCTTAAAGCATGTTGAATCTTCATCGCCATTTACCAACAATTATTATGTCATTACATGGCCCAGAGGATAACCGTTGTCATAGTAACATAATGCTAGTACAGCTCGGGGCTTTCAGGAGCTTGGAGTTCAATTCCAGCGCTGTTC
The DNA here is from genome assembly GCF_963921235.1 of Mobula hypostoma. Taxonomy (NCBI): domain Eukaryota; kingdom Metazoa; phylum Chordata; class Chondrichthyes; order Myliobatiformes; family Myliobatidae; genus Mobula; species Mobula hypostoma. The sequence goes on along the minus strand of NC_086097.1, from coordinate 35,410,395 downwards.
CGTAAGGAGTCTCTCTACGTCCTCCTTCTGGGATGCATGGCTTTTCCCTGGGTACTGCTGTTTCCTCCCACATTCCAAAGATGTACTTTTAAAATTACTAAATTTCATGTAGCATAATTCAATTTTTAAGTAAAAGTTTCATTTTACCTCTCATAATTATTTACATTGTTACAAAAAAACTAATGGAAAGCATCCAAAACATATTTTATCACAGGCAATTCTAAAACCATAGATTTCTTGACCAGATGGGTGTTGACAGATACTAATAGTAACCACTGTCCATCTATTAGAAACAAATACCAGGAGGCAGAATAAGGTATGTTTAATCATCCAAACATGAATAACTTTGAACAAGAGAAAGTTATCACTTGAATTATGAATAACCGTGATTGACGGATGATTTTGCGATGTATGCCGGTGATATTAAACCTGATTCTGATTTGCTTTATTAATTTTGTGAAAATAGAGTCTCAGTCTTCCTGCATAGAACACAGAATGGGATAGCAGAGTACAGGCCTTTGGGCCACAATTGTAGTGACCTTTTAACCTACTCCAAGATCAATTTAACCCTCCCACATATACCTTTTTGCTATTATCCATGAAGCAATCAAAGAGCCTCTTAAATCACCCTAATGTACAGTATTTGCCTCAAACATCACCCTTGGCAGTGTGTTCCACACACTTGCTACTCCCTGTGTCAAAAACCTGCTTCTGACATCTTCCTAAACTTCCCTCCATTCTCCCTAAAAGAGGAGCTGTCATGGAAAATAGGTCCTGGCATTCCACCCTGTCTATGCCTGCATCAAGTCACCTCTCATCCTCCTTCACTCCAAAGAGGAAAGCCCTAGCCTGCTCAACTCAACCTTTCCTCATAAGATAGGCAGCATCCTGGTAAAGCTCCTCTGCACCCTCTCTAAAGCTTCAGCATTCATCCTATAATGAGTCAACTAGAACTGAACACAATACTCCAAGTGTGGTCTAACCAGGGTTTTACAGAGCTGCAACATTATCTCGTGGCTCTTGAACTCAATCCCCCAACTAATGAAAACCCACACACCATACATCTTCTTAACCACACTATCAACTTGTGTGCCAACTTTTAGGGATCTGTGGGCTTGGACCTCAAAATCCCTCTGTTCCTCCACCCTGCTAGGAATCCTACTAATAATTTTGCATTCTGTCTTCAGGTTCAACGCTCTAAATTGAATCACTTCACACTTTACCAGATTGGACACCATCTGCCGTTCCTCAGCCAAGTTCTGCATTTTGTCAGTGTCCTGTTGTAACCTAAAACAACCTTCCACACTATCCACAATCCCACCAACTTTTCTATCATCTGTGAACTTACTAACCCACCTTACCCCTTCTTTTATAAAAATTACTGAGTGCAGAGATTCAAGAACTGAACACCACTCGTCACGTTTCAAGAAACTGCAGCCTTTATGCACGTACCTATCAGACTTGCCATGGGAAATCATGGCGAGTGCTTAACAGTATATAGACCCTGTAAATAAGGAACATTTCCATAATACATACCAATTTCTCTGGCACAGGTCACTTGAAATCTTGGAATATCAATGCTGTAAGTGGAAATTTAAATCTGAAAATTTATAAAACTAATGTAGTTAATGTGACCCATCATTAACCTCAGGCAATGCTAAGGACACTGCACTCTCTCTTGACTCACCTATCAACAATCAGTTCTCTCCTAACATTCATTGGCTCAAAAGTGGTCTCCCACACCTTGCACTAATGCAAGACTCAATTCTGCTCTTTGCACACAGGCCATAATATGGCAACCATATTGCACAAATATCGCACAACACGAACGGGTGTACCCTCTGCTAGTTTACTGGAGATGGTGGACGTGGCTGTTGACAGCAGGAGCTAAGTGGCGGAGGATGGACAGTGTTTGAATGTCAGGCAGAGACAATGCTGGCAAGCCATGGGATGCTTGATGCTTCGGGCATGGCTAGAAGGGATCCTCATTCTTCAAGGAGACAGTAATAGCAAAGATACACTATCAATTTCACACTGGTATGATCTATAACTCACAGGATGACTTAAAAATCTTCACCTGGTTATGCACCTGGCATGAATGGCTTCTAACCTAAGTTAGGAGGAAGGTATAGAATGGGTTTACAAAGACTTTTTTTCTCTCTAGAGGACTCAAATGAGAAAATCCATACAGCTGAAGGCTTTCGGATGTGCTCAATGACGCTTTAAATTACAGAGAAGCTTTCCAAAAATAAAATCAGCTCTTAATTTAAAGAAGAAAGGGAGAGGCTGGTTTAAATTGCTACAGAGATCTTCCCAAACCTGCAGCTTTTCATTTCCAGTTGAAACCGGTAGTCAACTCTATTTGCATAGTTAGAGAGGCAGCTATGATGTAATGTCTCATGGCCACCCACAAAGAGCCCCAAGGCTGTATGGTCTGTTTTTGTGGCATAATTTTCTTCAATTCCACGACTACAAACAACAGCAACTCAAAATCTGAGTGTCCCCGTGGAGGCTCAACTGTCTGCCTTAACGGATGAGAATTAATGTGTAAAAGTGGTCACAGCATTTCACAGCTGGCCAATGGCTGCTCTACAGGAAAGCTGAGGTAATGCTCCTGGGGAGCACAGCGGAAACTGATACCTACTTCAGGATGACAATATTTATTTTCCAATTACTGCCTCTACACTAGCCTGCTAAATAGTAAGCGGCCAGGGTCTGCTTCTAACCAATTACAGAGTGAAGTTCATAGTTCATAAGGTCAGCATTGGCGGACTTTGTCCTGCAAGGTATTCTGTAACCACCAGACCTGAAAATCACCAGCTGTCCACCAGCTGGGACACAGTTATTTTAGTAGGAAGATGGGAATTGGTAAATCCACTTGGAAGATTAACAGCAAAAGGGTGCACAAGGACAAGTTGATTATTTTGTCATGATTTAGCTTATAACTTTTGTTTGGAATATTGTTATCTTTCTGTGCTCTGCCAAGCTGACACTGTAATGGTTGGTGATGAGAGAGCAGGGGGTTCAGATTGTGGTTAATGGAATAGTAGTCAGGTGGAATCTTTGAGAAGAAAGATTCCGTCCAGGCTGGGTCCACTCTTCCTTTTCTTCCATCTCAACCTCTTCCTGCTCTTCAGCTGTCCATCATACAGCTGGGATCGATGACTAAATGCTTATGGTGACAAAGTTATGCATCATGGAGTAGAACACCATTAGTTATGAGAATTGTCTCATCAGGTCCAGCAGAGCGCCTTGGGAGTTATCTAAATCCATTTCAGCACACGGATGTTTGGCTTTATTTCACGTTGAGTAACAACAAGGCTTTCTTTATATAAACATATATGCTTCATAGGCTTGTGAATTATAAGCAGTTTCCATGTTTTCTGTGGATCTCCTTTGTCATTTACTGGGCATTAATAGGATTAATCGGGCTTTGACTGGACACTTTACTGTGTGTGGTCATTCACTGCTGGAAATCAGTAGTATTAAGATTCTAATATTGAGACGTAGCACCAAGAAAAGATAAGCACACATTTGGGATAATTCTATAGTACTCACAAAGTCCCATGCTCTCTCTGCCTATGGTCACGGGCAAGATAAAACTAAATATACCCATCTCTTTAAAAGGATTATGATGAACCTTTCACATGACAGCCATTGGCAAACTAGAAAACATTAGAGTTGACAGAAAGCGATTGCATAAATATTCCCTTTGAGGCTGACTAACAAAGAGGTCTTTATCCTGCTCTGAGGTTACAACTGGGGCTGGAGCTGGTGCCACAGTCAGTGGGAAAGCTTAATGTAGGCGCTGTTGTGACCATGGCTCTTCACCTAGTTGCAAGTCTTGACTCTTCCTTATGCCCTCACATCTGGGAGCAGCTAATCTCTGCAGTCAACAAAATATCACTGGATACTGAGCGATCAGCCTCCTTTAGATTCCACCCATTGAAATGTCTCCAGAAGCCTATCAATTACTTATCAAATCACTGCAATTTGTCCAGCTACTATCCCACAAGGGATTTTCACCTAAACGACAGGGAGTAAGTTGTTGAGAGTAACTTGGAAATGAAACTCAGAAATGATGAATTGCACTACTGTTCTGCTAAAGGTTATCCTTGTGTCCCCAAGCTAAGCAATACTGAATTCAGATTCTATCCCAAAAACTAGTAATATGCAGTGCCAGTGAAATGCTGTTTTGTAAATAGCATCTTTCCAATTGAGGTATAAAGTATATCCTAAACTCTTGTGGATATTCAAGAGTATGCAATTGATGCTAAACTACTCAAAGATGAGCACCTCATTTTCCTGAATCCTTGGCCAATAATTTTACTCAGGAAAGCTCCAAAAGTAGTCCATTTATCTCACTTTCTATCATGAGGCCCTTGTTTTGTTTAATTTTTGCTGAAGTTGGAAAATGAACCCCTTCATTACAAAATACTTGCAGGAGCAATTATTAAAATGTTGCACAAATACATGAAAATTTGTTTCATTTTCTTTCCAATTACTAACTGAAATCATTCACATTTCTAATGATTATATATAAAAGATTATTCATATTATTCTGATATTCTCAATTTACCTTGCAATTCTTCCTGCAAAAGATTGTAAGTTTTCTTTCAATATGCAGGCAAAGTTACTGCTAATATTGAATGGATTCTATTTCAACTAAATTTCAATTGTTCATGCTGTCAATCAAGACCTAAACATAGAAACCATAGAAACCATAGAAACTACAGCACAGAAACAGGCCCTTTGGCCCTTCTTGGCTGTGCCGATCCATTTTCTGCCTAGTCCCACTGACCTGCACACGGACCATATCCCTCCATACACCTCCCATCCATGTATCTGTCCAATTTATTCTTAAATGTTAAAAAAGAACCCGCATTTACCACCTCGTCTGGCAGCTCATTCCATACTCCCACCTCTCTCTGTGTGAAGAAGCCCCCCCTAATGTTCCCTTTAAACTTTTCCCCCCTCACCCTTAACCCATGTCCTCTGGTTTTTTTCTCCCCTTGCCTCAGTGGAATGGCTGGTATTATAACGTATCCATAATACTTTTTACTTTTTTTCCCCCAAAACACAAGATATAGCAGTTTAGGTCAGCATATGTTTGAAATTTCTTGTTACCGCTACCTGGAGACATGAAAGTGCATGTTCAGAGTTGAAAGTCAATTCAATATCAAAGTACGTACTGTATTAGGTATATCACCATATACTACCCTGAGATTCATTTTCTTGCAGGCATTCACAGTAGAACAAAGAAATACAATACAATCAATGACAAACTACAAAGACTGACAAACAACCAATGTGCAAAAGAAGACAAGCTGTGCAAATAAAAAGAAAATAAGTAAATAAAAATACTGAGAATATAAGTTGCAGAGCCCTTTAAAAGTGAATCATAGTTTATGGAGTTCAGAGTTGATCTGAGTGGAATTATCCATGCCAGTTCAATAGCCTGATGGTTGAAAGGTAATAAATGCTCCTGAGCCTGATGGTGCAGGACCTAACACTCCTGTACCTCCTTACTGATGGCAGCAGCAAGAAGAGTTCATGCTCTGTATGGTGGGGGTTATGATGGATGCTGCTTTCTTGTGGTAGTGCTTCTTGTAGATGTGCTCAGTGATAAGGAGGGCCTTGCCTATGAAGCCCATAGCTAAACAAGGACCCGTAAGAAAACAGTGGGAAGTAACCCACCACAACTTTTTTTTTGTGAAATTCTTTATAAGAGATGAAGTAAAACAAAGTAGAATAAATTAAACTGAAAATACTTTTGCATTTACAACACACTGCTTAATCTTGTTTATGACCAGATTTGCTGTATGGTTCTTGACCTGGGCAATTATCTGTGAGGTGGAAACTAAAGTAAAATTCCTAAAACTGAATTATACACCACTGGAGCTCCAAAGCACATCTCTAATGCACCCTGTGGGATGTGCTGGTGCATGTCTTAAATATGAAGCATGTCAAGAAGATCGCAAAACCGTCAATGGATAAATGACTTATCAAAGGCTCAGCAAACTCAACTCCTACTTGTACATATGTTTTCTATTTCACCACTTCAACTTCTCATGTTTTCTTTTAAGTCTTCCCATTGATTCACATTAAGTCATCCAACAGTTTATTTCCTTTTAAGAGGTTGACCAGTTGCTTAATCCATCCCTGCCCTCTATAGCTTTATTGACTTTAATCCACTTAAAGTGTTTGTTTATCTTTCCATATACTTGTCTATTTGGTTACAGCTAAAATATTAAGATATCTCTCCCCTTTACTGATATTGACTGTCCTTTTGCACAGTTCCAACATTCAAGTGTTTTATTCATTGTACTTGAACACATGGGGGACAACTTCTAACATCATGTACCCAGCAGGAAATAGTGAAAAGTTTTTGCCAAGTTTTTAGTATGTTCCCTTGACAGATGGAACTTTTCATCAGGAGTGTGAAGTCAGAATCTTTTCCTATTTACCCATATATTTTCAGTAACACAGCTGCTTTTGAAATATTGTGGAGCTGAAGTGGACTTCCTACTCCAGAAGTCACTTTAGACACGATTAGTTGACTGACACCCAGAAATTCAATTGCAGGATGTTGGGTATTTTTCAACAGCATTCAACTGAAAATCAATTTCTTTTCCAAGAGTTAAGTGCAATAATGGTTATTTCATATCATTCCTGAAAGTCCAACAGACATTTCCATGTGCACGCCTCCTCTTTTCTGATATTATTTCTGCATCAGGCCACATGTGGTGATATCATTTCCAATGCAACCTCCCTTTTGGAGCACAGCAGAGGAAAATCAACGTCACTGTCCCAGGAGCACCAAGGACAACACGGTCTCCCCAGTACGATGCCCAGTGTGAAATGCCTGCCAGCTATGGAAATTACTTCCATCACCATTCAGAGCCCACTCGCTATATGGTACTGTTTTCCACCTCTCCAATCTGGATCTCCATTCTCCTCTTCCGAAATCTAGGATCGCAAGACCCCAAGTACAATCTGCCAACATGGAAGTCTGCCGTGGATTCCAAAACATTGTTTCCTAATGTCATCTCTCATCACCGACATTTATCAACACCATGTTTTTCAGTATTGCTCCCCTCTCCTTTCTCAAGTTACTCCTACTTCCATTGTTTTTACAATATGATGAAAGCCATTAGGCCCATCTAATCTATGCCAGCTTGCAGAGCATTTCATTTCCTCCATTATCTTTCTTGTAAGCTTGCCTCTAACAGAGCGGCATGGGAGTATAGTGGTTAGCACCACACTTTACAATACCAGTGACCCAGCGTTCAATTCTTACTGCTGTCTGCAAGAAGTTTGCACCTTCTCCTCATAATCACATGGGATTCCTCTGAGTTTTCTGGTTTCCTCCCACAGTCCAAAGACATACCAGTTGGGAGGTTAATTGGTCATTGTATATTGTCCCTTGCCAGGTAATTGCCAATTGATAACATTGTCAGACTCACCTTACATCATTTTGCTTATAATTGCTAGTGAATCAATCAGATAATTATCTGTACTGTATTGGATTTTCCTGATTTTTTTGGACTAGACATACCTGGGCAATTTTGCTCATTATCAAGTACATGACAGGTTAGGTCTAATAAGTAGCAAGTAGCATGTGCACCACAATGGCCATCTCCAGCAAAACAGTCTCCAGCCATTTACCCTTGGCCTTCTGTGGCATTTCTACCTCCAAGTTTGCTAGTATCAGCATTATTAGGACCAGAACCTCAGCCGGACCAAGCACATAATGTTATGACAGCAGGTGCAGGTCAGCCACTGATATCCTGTGACTAGTGACTCTACCATCACCTTTCCACCACTTCCAAGGTGCCAGGCAGTACTGTGGTACAATCTTCTCCACTTTTTGGATACATACAGCACTGGCAACTTTTAAACTCAAAATTGTTCAGACCAAACTCCAAATATTCATCCTCTACATTACTGGTACACATTGGCTGTGTTGTGTGCCTTTGACAATCTGCACTGGAAGTGTTTGTCCAGGCTGCTCCGACTGTACATCCCAAACCTCCGATTTCTACCACCAAGAAGGACAAGGGCAAATGGCATTTGGGAACATCACCACCTACACATTCTCCTCAAAGTCACACACGATCCTTAATTGGAAGAATAGGTAACCCTTGTGTTACGACAGTAGGAAAAACAATTGGATTTGTGATTTTACACAACACAAGGCTGAGTTATCTGCATATGTACTAAGGTACACAAGCTGAAAAATAAAAAATTGTGCTTTTTCCCTTGTTTTCTCCCTCTGTGTGTCCTGCTCTGCAGTTTAAACCATTTTAACTGTTTCATCAATTAACCTGAAACACTAGTTTCTCTCTCCACAGATGCTGTCTGACTGCTGAGTATTTTCAGCATTCTCCATTTTTATTCCAGGCTTTGAGCTCTGTTTTTTTTTTGTTTTCTTACCCTTGCAAATAAGATCTGAATGGGTGATAGCATCCCCTCACATGCCCCACTTCCCTCTCACTCACGATCCTCTTCACTCTCCCTCACGCTGTGCTTCACTCCCCCATGCGCTCCTCCTTCATTTTCCCGTACACTCCTCTTCATTATCTAGAGTGGTGTATCAGGAAGCAGAGCTACGTCCTGCAACCTGCCTTTAAGTGAAGTGCTCACAATTAACATGTGGATCTTACCCCCCTCTCCCCCACGCGATACTTACGCAACACAGACTGGTATATGCATGTTAGGGCTTTTGCATAGTGAGAAGCCAAGGTGCGTCAGGTATTACACAGGATGTTTGAAAGGCTGTGCCCATTCCTGCAGCATATAAAGTCCTGCCATTCCTATCTGCTGAGCCTTTCAAATCTGTCTTGCCAGGGTTGGATTTTTAAAGAGAAAGGGAGTGTCAGAATACTGCAGTTCTCCACAGTTATCTCACATCATATATTGTGGGAGAGAGGAAGGGTCTATTTCATGCATCTCTATAGTCTAGTGCAGCAGCATCTTGCCATCGCAGTCTATCACATGCACGCATCAAACATCAGGACACCCACAGTGGTGTAGATGCCACTGACAGATGTATTGAGCCCAATTAAAATACAAGCTAAAAGTAGAAAGCATTGAACATTGGAAACAATCACACTGTTGAAAGCACCCTGAAAGTCAGCCAGATTTATTTGCCTCTCTCTCAGTCAGGGTCTGTATTGTCAATGTCCTGGATTCTGCTACTGTTAGAATCTTTATTGTATTGCAATCTACCGAGACACTAGTCCAGCATTAGTGTGTTGGCAGAGTGGACAGTGAGTGCTTTTACGCAAAGTATCATTGTTCCCTTAGCTGTTGTGTGTCATAATACCCCAGAGGGATCAGCTCTTAACTGGAATAAAACAAGGAAGCTGATTTGCAGAGCTTTCTATAGTGCTACTGAAAAAAAAATCCATCATCTAGCTAATCAACTCAGAATGTGATTATCTGTTCCATTGTAACAACTGAAAGCGATGGCTCTGACACAAACTGCGGCAGACGGGAATGGCAGGAATTTATATATTACGGAATGGGCCCTGCTTTCACATACTCATTCAACATGCGGGCGTGAATAATAATGCTAATGTTAAGAATATAATGCTAAGAATATAACCTTAATGCTAAGAGTATAAAGAAACTCTTGGTGTTACTAGTAGCAGCAACTGCTAAGTTAAACCTTCTTCCTGTCATAGTCATAGTCATAGTCATACTTTATTGATCCCGGGGGAAATTGGTTTTCGTTACAGTTGCACCATAAATAATAAATAGTGGTAGAACCATAAATAGTTAAATAGTAATATGTAAATTATGCCAGTAAATTATGAATTAAGTCCAGGACCAGCCTATTGGCTCAGGATGTCTGACCGTCCAAGGGAGGAGTTGTAAAGTTTGATGGCCACTGGCAGGAATGACTTCCTATGACGCTCTGTGCTGCATCTTGGAGGAATGAGTCTCTGGCTGAATGTATTGCTGTGCATTATGTAGTGGATGGGAGACATTGACCAAGATGGCATGCAACTTAGACAGCATCCTCTTTTCAGACACCACCGTGAGAGAGTCCAGTTCCATCCCTACAACATCACTGGCCTTACGAATAAGTTTGTTGATTCTGTTGGTGTCTGCTACCCTCAGCCTGCTGCCCCAGCACACAACAGCAAACCTGATAGCACTGGCCACCACAGACTCGTTGAACATCCTCAGCATCGTCTGGCAGATGTTAAAGGACCTCAGTCTCCTCAGGAAATAGAGACGGCTGTGACCCTTCTTGTAGACAGCCTCAGTGTTCTTTGACCAGTCCAGTTTATTGTCAATTCGTATCCCCAGGTATTTGTAATCCTCCACCATGTCCACACTGACTCTCTGGATGGAAACAGGGGTCACCGGTACCTTAGCTCTCCTCAGGTCTACCACCAGCTCCTTAGTCTTTTTCACATTAAGCTGCAGATAATTCTGCTCACACCATGTGACAAAGTTTCCTACAGTAGCCCTGTACTCAGCCTCATCTCCCTTGCTGATGCATCCAATTATGGCAGAGTCATCCGAAAACTTCTGAAGATGACGAGATGTCACCGGTTTTTTGAAAAAATAGAAGACAGCAACTGATGATAATCACCGGTAATTACAACTCTTTGACATACAAAGACTTGCTGGTATGGTGAATGTTGTTTTATTTTGAAAGCTAACTGAAAAGCTTACATACATATTTTCCGCTACTCCGGAGGAGTCCAAGGTAAAAGAAAATCCTATTACAAGTGAAAGAGGTGACTTGCCTGCAACATGCATTCAAACCTGCTGTTATTTATAGTTTCACCTATAGTTAATTAACAACACTCTTCTTCTCAATGGTATTGTATCCACAAGGAATGCCTTAAGTTATAGCTACTGTTCGCATTTCTCAAGCTTGTTTTTCCCGTATATTCTTATCTGCCACACTCCCCAGGCTGCTGGCATATAGTGATAATTTTTCAAAACTCTTTAGATTCTGGACTAGTTCCTGAGGATTGGAGGGTGGCTTATGTAACCCCGCTTTTTAAAAAAAGATGGAGAGGAACTGGGGAATTATAGACCGGTTAGCCTAACATCGGTGGTGGGGAAAATGCTAGAGTCAGTTATCAAAGATGTGATAAGAGCACATTTGGAAAGCGGTGAAATCATCAGACAAAGTCAGCATGGATTTGTGAAAGGAAAATCATGTCTGACAAATCTCATAGAATTTTTTGAGGATGTAACTAGTAGAGTGGATAGGGGAGAACCAATGGATGTGGTATATTTGGATTTTCAAAAGGCTTTTGACAAGGTCCCACACAGGAGATTAGTGTGCACACGGTATTGGGGGTATGGTATTGATGTGGATAGAGAATCGGTTGGCAGACAGGAAGCAAAGAGTGGGAATAAACGGGACCTTTTCAGAATGGCAGGCAGTGACTAGTGGGGTACTGCAAGGCTCAGTGCTGGGACCCCAGTTGTTTACAATATATATTAATGACTTAGACGAGGGAATTAAATGCAGCATCTCCAAGTTTGCGGATGACACAAAGCTGAGCGGCAGTGTTAGCTGTAAGGAGGATGCAGCATGACTTGGATAGGTTAGGTGAGTGGGCAAATTCATGGCAGATGCAATTTAACGTGGATAAATGTGAGGTTATCCACTTTAGTGGCAAGAACAGGGAAACAGATTATTATCTGAATGGTGGCCGATTAGGAAAAGGGGAGGTGCAACGAGACCTGGGTGTCATTATACACCAGTCATTGAAAGTGGGCATGCAGGTACAGCAGGCGGTGAAAAAGGTGAATGGTATGCTGGCATTCATTGCAAGAGGATTCGAGTACAGGAGCAGGGAGGTACTACTGCAGTTGTACAAGGCCTTGGTGAGACCACACCTGGAGTATTGTGTGCAGTTTTGGTCCCCTAATCTGAGGAAAGACATTCTTGTCATGGCGGGAGTACAAAGAAGATTCACCAGATTGATTCCTGGGATGGCAGGACTTTCCTATGATGAAAGACTGGATCGACTAGGCTTATACTCGCTGGAATTTAGAAGATTGAGGGGGGATCTTATTGAAATGTATAAAATTCTAAAGGGATTGGACAGGCTAGATGCAGGAAGATTGTTCCCGATGTTGGGGAAGTCCAGAACGAGGAGTCACAGTTTAAGGATAAAGGGGAAGGCTTTAAGGACTGAGACGAGGAAAAACTTCTTTACACAGAGAGTGGTGAGTCTGTGGAATTCTCTGCCACAGGAAAGAGTTGAGGTCAGTTCATTGGCTATATTTAAGAGGGAGTTAGATATGGCCCTTGTGGCTAAAGGGATCAGGGGGTATGGAGAGAAGGCAGGTGCAGGGTTCTGAGTTGGATGATCAGCCATGATCATACTAAATGGTGGTGCAGGCTCAAAGGGCCGAATGGCCTACTCCTGCACCCATCTTCTATGTTTCTATGTTCCTATGCTGGCTCCTGGACGTGAAGAAGCCAGCTTGCTTACTATCTCTTGTTCAATTAGCTGCTCTTCACTTGAGAAGCTTCACTGCAAAGCCCAATTCCATCCCTTACTCCCACAAGAGATTCTACTGATGCTGAAAATCTGGGATAACACACACAAAATGCTGGAGGCAACAGATGCAGATGAAGGGTCTCAGCCTGAATTGTCAACTATTTATTTCTCTCCATAGATGCTGCTTGACCCACTGAGTTCCTCCAGCATTTTGTGCGTCTTTCCCTTCTCTATTTTCTGGCTGGAGTGGAATTCATGTGGCTGGTTTCCACACAATCACAGGATACTGGGACCAGTTATATTACTCTGATTATTGGCACAGGCAGGAGATGAATCTTTATGTCACTGATCTGGTCTGCAAAACACACTCTAATATTAAGGAGTGAAGACTGGGGGAATTTTTGTTAGCAGCTGTCAGATTTTCTTTCTAGATCATATTACATCATGGTTCAACAGCAGCTTCGATCCATAAGACCATACGACCATAAGACATAGGGGCAGAAATAGAGCATTCAGCTCATGAAGTGCACTCCGCATTTCATCATGGCTGATCCCGGATCCCATTCTACCCCATACACCTGCCCTCTCACCATATCCCCTTGATGCCCCGACCAATCAGGAATCTATCAACTTCCACTTTAAATATACCCACGGACTTGGCCTCCACCTCATCTGTGGCAGAGCATTTCACAGATTCACCACCCTTTGGATAAAAAAATAAAGTTCCTCCTTACTTCGGTTCTAAAAGTTTGCCCCTCAGTTTTGAGGCTGTGCTTTCTCGTTCTAGATACCCCCACTAGAGGAAACATCCTCTCCAGTTCCACTTTATCCAGACCTTTCAACATTCCGAAGATTTCAATGAGATCCCCACGCATTCTTCTAAATTCCAGTGAGTACGGGCCCAAAGCTGTCAAACGTTCCTCATATGTTAACCCTTTCATTCCCATAATCATCCTTGTGAACCTCCTCTGGACTGTCTCCAATGAAAATATATCCTTTCTGAGATAAGGGGATCAAAACTGCTCACAATCCTCCAAGTGCGGCCTGACTACTGTCTTATAAAGCTTCAGCATTATCTCGTAAACACGAGGAATTCTGCAGATAATTATTAAGGACAGAGCGTAGGCGTTCAGCAAAACGATCTCCCAGTCTGCGTCGGGTCTCGCCAATATATAAAAGGCCACATCGGGAGCACCGGACACAGTATATCACCCCAGCCGACTCACAGGTGAAGTGTCGCCTCACCTGGAAGGACTGTCTGGGGCCCTGAATGGTGGTGAGGGAGGAAGTGTAAGGGCATGTGTAGCACTTGTTCCGCTTACAAGGATAAGGGCCAGGAGGGAGATCAGTGGGGAGGGATGGGGGGGGGAACGAATGGACAAGGGAGTCGCGTAGGGAGCGATCCCTGCGAAAAGCAGAGAAAGCAGAATCTCCCAGTGGCCACACATTTTAATTCCACATCCCGTTCCCATTCTGATACATTTATCCACGGCCTCCTCTACTGTAAAGATGAAGCCATACTCAGGTTGGAGGAACAACACCTTATATTCCGTCTGGGTAGCCTCCAACCTGATGGCATGAACATCGACTTCTCTAACTTCCGCTAAGGCCCCACCTCCCCCTCGTACCCCATCTGTTACTTATTTTTATGCACACATTCTTTCTCTCACTCTCCTTTTTCTCCCTCTGTCCCTCTGAATATACCTCTTGCCCATCCTCTGGGTCACCCCCCCCCATCTTTCTTCCCGGACCTCCTGTCCCATGATCCTCTTGTATCCCCTTTTGCCTCTCACCTGTCCAGCTCTCGGCTCCATCCCTCCCCCTCCTGTCTTCTCCTATCATTTTGCATCTCCCCCTCCCCCTCCAGCTTTCAACTCCCTTACTCACTCTTCCTTCAGTTAGTCCTGACGAAGGGTCTCGGCCTGAAACGTCGACTGTACCTCTTCCTATTGATGCTGCCTGGCCTGCTGTGTTCACCAGCAACTTTGATGTGTGTTGCTCAGCATTATCTCCTTGTTTTTATTTTCTATTCCCCTTGAAAGAAATGTCAACATTGCATTTGCCTTCTTTACCAAAGACTCAACCTGTGAATTAACTTTCTGGGAGTCTTGCACAAGGTCTCCTCAGTCACTTTGCATCTCTGATGTTTGAATTTTCTCCCCATTTAGATAATAGTCTGCACTATTGTTCCTTTTACCAAAATACATTATCATACATTTCCCAACACATTATTCTTATCTGTTACTTTTGTCTCAGTCCTGCTGCAATCACATTGCTTCCTCAGCACTTAGAGGACCTGCTTCTGCTCTGCCTGTCTTCGTATCAGCCGCAAACTTTGCCGCAAAGCCATCAATACCACTATCTAAATTATTGACAAACAATGTGAAAAGTAGCGGTCCCAATGCTGACCCCTGAGAAACACCACTAGTCACCGGCTGCCAGCTAGAAAAGGCCCCCTTTATTCCCACTCGCTGCGTCCTGCCTGTCAGCCATTCCCCTATCCATCCCAGTATATTTCCTATAACGCCACAGGATTTTATCTTGTTAAGCAGCCTCATGTGTGGCACCTTATCATATGCCTTCCAAAAATCCAAGTAAATGACATCCGCTGCCTGTCCTTTGTCTACCCTGCTTGTTAGTTCCTCGAAGAATTCTAACAGATTTGTCAGGTAAGATATCCCTTTGCAGAAACCACGCTGACTTTGACATTTTATCATTAGCCTCCAATTACCATGAAACCTCATCCTTAATAATGGACCGCAATACTTTCCCATCTACTGAGGTTTGGCTAACTGGCCTATAATTTCCTCTCTTTTATCTTCCTCCCTTCTTAAAGGGTGGAGTGACATTTGCAATTTTCCTGTCCTCTGGGACCATGCCAGAATCAAATGATTCCTGAAAGATCATGACCAATGCATCCGTTATCTCTTCAGCAACCTCTCTCAGGGCTCTGGGATGTAGTCCATTTGGCCCAGGTGACTTATCCACCTTAAGATCTTGGAGTGTGTCTAGCTCTTTTTCCTTTGTAATAGCAATGGCACTCACTCCTGCTCCCTGAAACTCATGGACTCTGGCATACAGCTAGTGTCTTCCACAGTAAAGATAAAAGCAAAGTATTTATTAAGGTTGTCTGCCATTTCTTTGTCCCCCATTACTAATTCACCAGCATCATTTTCCAGTGGTCCAGTATCAACTCTTACCTCTCTTTTACTCTTTATATAACTGAAAAATCTTTTAGTATCCTGCTTTATATTATTGGCTAGTTTGGCTTCATATTTCATCTTTTCCCTTCTTAAAGTTTTTTAGTTGCCTTTTGTTGGATTTTAAAAGTTTCCCAATCATCCAACTCCCCACTCACTTTTGCTACATCATATGTCCTTTCCTTGTAGTCCTAACTTCCCTTGTCAACCACAGTTGCCTACCCCTGCCATTTGAGAACCTCTTCTGTGGGACATATCTGTCCTGCGCCTTGTAAACTATTCCCAGAAACCTCAGCCATCTCTGCTCTGCCATTATCCCTACCAGTATCCTCCTCCAATCCACTTGGGAGAGCTCCTGTCTCATGTCTCTGTAATTCCCTTTATTCCATTGCGATACTGAAACATGTGCCTTGTATTTCTCCCTCTCAAACTGCAGTATGAATTCAATCATATTATGATCACTGCGTCCTAAGTGTTCCTTTACGTTAAGCTCCCTAAAAAGTTATTACACCACAACCAATCTAAGATAGCTTTTCCCCAAGTGGGCTCAACACAAGCTGCTCTAAAAAGCCATCTTGGAGGCATTCAACAATTTGCCTCTCATGATCTGACATCAACGTGATTTTCCCAATCCCCTTGCATATTGAAGTCCCCCATTACAATTGTGACATTGCCCTTATTACATGCCCTTTCCAGCTCCCTTTGCAATCTCAACCACATATCTTGGCTACTCTTTGGAGGCCTATATATGATTCCCATAATGTTTTTTTTACCCTCACAGCTTCTTAACTCCACCCACTAAGATTTGATGTTCTCTGACCCTGTGTCACCTCTTTCTAAGGATATAATTCCATCTCCTCCCAACAGATCCACACCACCACCTATGCCTTCCTGCCTGTCCTTTCAATACAAAGTATATCCTTTGGTGTTAAACTCCCAACTAATACCTTCTTTCAGCCACATCTCAGTGATGCCCATAGTGTCATACCGACCAATCTCTAATTGCACCACAAGTTCGTCCACCTTATTCCAAATGCTACACACATTTAAATACAGCGCCTTCAGTCCTGCATTTTTCTCCTTTATGAATTTTACCCCTGTGGTATAACTTAACTCTTTGTTCTGTCTGCAGTTGTACCCAATCATCGGCTTGTTCTTCCTTGCATTCATATTACATATTACATCATCTATTTATAAACCTGTTGGCGCATCCTCAACACTATCATGCTGTCTCCCATCCACCTGCCATATTAGTTTAACTTTTATCATTTTAGCCTAGCATTCAAAGTTTACTCATCCCTTCTTTTATCCTGTCAAGTCCCATCAGAATGTTATAAGTTTCAATGAGATCACTCACTCTTTTAGACTCCAGACATTATACGCTCAGTCTGATTATCTGCAAAGAAGTTATCTCCAAATTCTTATTATCGTGTAGTTAACTTTACCGCATTCCTTCCTTCGCAATTGCATGTCCTTGTTTCAGTCGGGAAACCAGTCCCAGGTTCAATATTCTAAATTCATTCAGGTTCTAATTGGTAGCTCAAGCTATTTGTCCTATCCTTGTAATACAACAACAATAGTTCACTTGAAAGTTGTGGAATTAAGGTGCGCACACTTCCTTGTAGTATGTTTTTGGCTTCTTTAAAACAGAAGCCTCTCTATAATATCATAGAACATAATATGGTGGCATCTTCAGATGTTCTTATGTTTACTATAGAATATAATATATAAAATATATGGCACCATATTGGATTTCCCTTAGGGAGATCATTGGGCTAATTTATAATCAGGCGAACAAGGAAAAATATTATCAAACGAAAGGTTATTGCATCCAGAAGATAAGAATTAAGCAATCACATCGATAGGTATGAGAGAGGGCATGTGAGAGACTATATGTGAAATGAATCAAAGGAACCATGTACTTACTGGGCGTCAGGCATGGAATATTGAGTTTTGGGAATCAGGATTGTCAAATATATTGTAGAGTTAAACTACCTGTCTTTGGGAGAAAAGGATTTAAGAGGAGTTACTTCTGAATGGATATAATTGGTTGAAGCACCTCACTGACACATCTCTTCTTGTCCACCGAACAGTTGCTAGGCAATTTGCAGATTTCAAGAAGACGGCAACCCCTGGTGAGGTAGGTAGATGCTTTAAAACGATGTGTTGCTTACAGGTTACACAATTAACAATTTGTGAAAACAGCTTGAGAGCCATAAACTAACATCTTCTCTAGCAATTATGTGAAAGGTTAATTTCCAGCTCACAGATGTTTTTCAAGGTTTTGACTGGTGCAAGGTACAGATTGGATTAATTTTCACCGTATTGTCGACACTTACAGTTTAAATTTATTGTTTATGACAGTGAATTTCTATGCCAAGTACAGCAGATTCTCACAGCATGAAAGATTCATGATTCCAACGTGTCTGCAGTGAGAGAAAATTAGGAACTTCCTGTATCTAAGACCTTTTATAGAGTCCACTGATATAAAGCTCCTAATAGAGCTTCTAAAACAAATTTCATTGTAGAACACCCTGGACTATTGATTTACTTCAAAAGTGCCAATTCAAGCAGTAACAACGTTCACACAAAGCAACAGCTGATTTTTTATTTGTTAATTCATTGGATTACTATAAGGCTGGCAACTAAGGCGCGTCCCTATTTGCCCTTCCTCCCAGAGGACCACAACCCTGTCAGGGTTTGGAGGCTTGTATGCCTCAGTGACCTGGAGAGCTGTGTTGGCTGGAGTTAGGGCTTTATGCTTTGGCTCTTGGTAGGGGTCGCCCATGCCAAACAGGTCAAAGGGTAGAGGACAAACTAGGTTTGGGGGTTCAGCTCAGGGCTAACAACCCTGACAGATGAAACAGAACTGTTAGGAAACAGCAATGAAGAATCCTTTTACATCCTGAGTCTCCACCAGGACTTGCATGACTGACAGTAGTGAAAAACCAAGATAAGCTATTGACACGATGAAGGAAACCCTGAACCCCAGCTAAAGATGGAGGACCTTCACTGCAGCCCTAAGCGCCTGCATAACAGGCATTAAGTACGCAAGTCTATTTGCCCTTGAACCCAGTGAGGGCTATTTCAAGGGGCAAATATAAGTGAACACTGTTACTGAGTGGATCAATCTCCTATAGGCCATACTTGTAAGCACTAAAGGACATTAGTGAATTATTTATGTAGGTTTTAGAACGAAGTGATTGTTTCGTGATCATTACTGGTTCAGGAATTGGCACCTCCAGGCTTAACTTGAAGTTACATTGTTTTAATGTTCCAGCTGTTAAGGCTGATTTATGCTTCTGCGTCAACTCAACGCCATAACCTATGCAAGTGGCCGACGCACGTTGTGAGCATTTATACTTGTGCGTTGGTGTGTCTGCGTCACTCTGCAATTCAGGCACGTTGCACGTGCGCACACACCTGCCGGTGCAAGGCTTCATGGTCATGGTAGTCTTTCTCGGGGTAAAGTTTAAAGGGAGCGTCTTTTATCGTAAATGCGAAATGTGTCCTCCATAATTTCGGAGGTCTGTAAAGCTCTGTGGAAAGCATTGCAGCCAGAGTTCCTTCCCTGCCCTTCAGTCGCCCAATGGGAAGCTATTGCAGCGTAGAAGGAAATGCGATGCTACCAAGTGGACCAATCACAGTTGTTGCGGTCTGCGTTGCCGCGACGCGTAGTTACATTTTAGGAGAGGTGCCTGTCAGGCTACAGTGTAGAGATCCGCGTAGGCTTGGCGTAGGGTTCGCGGTGACGCCGTACCTACGGCGTCGAGTTGACGCAGAAGTATAAATCAGCCCTCACAGTGGTATTTGAATTCGTATCTGTAGGGTATCATTTCATGTCCCTGCAATGCCAGTGCGGTAACATAACTACTTTGCTCCCATGTACCTAAAACCCCTTTGACTCAAAGAGCTGCAGATGTTCAGAACACGTACAGGATTGAAGTGGATCAGAATCAGGATTAGGTTCATTGTCACTGAAATAACTAAATAAATCAATAAATTGAGAAAGAGAGAGAGATAAGCTATTCCTGAAATGCTGAGTGTGAATCTCCAAGCCCTTGTACCTCCTCTCGGATGGTAGTAGTGAGAAGAGCGAATGTCCTGGATGGTGAGGGTCCTTAATGATGGATGCTGCCTTCTTGAGGCATCACCTTTTAAAGATGTTCTCAGTGGGGGTGGGGGGGGGGAAGCTTCTGCTCGTGATTATGTTGGCTGAGCCCACAGCTCTCTGCAGCCTCACCTGATCCTGGTCATTGAAGCCTTCGTACCAGTCAGAATGCCCTCTGCAGTACATCTGTAGAAATTTGCAAGCCTTTGGTGACACATCAAATCTCCTTAAACTCAGAATGAAGTATAGCCACTGGCATCCCTTCGCAAATATGGTGGGCCCAGGACAGATCCTCCAAGATGCTGATAACCAGGAACTTGAACTATGTGTCCTTTCCACCACTGACCCCTCAACGTAGACCGGTATGTATTCTCCTGACCTCCCCTTACAGAATTTCACAATCAGTTCCTTGGTCTGGATGTTGTTGAGTGCAATGTTGTTGTTGTGACACCACTCAAGCAGTTGGTTTATTTGGCTCCTGTGCGCCTCCTAATCGCCATCTGAGATATTGCAAACAGTGGTGTCATCGGCAAATTTATAGATGGCACTAGAGCTGTGCCTGACCACACAACCAAAAGGTATAAAGATCAGATGACAAGATGAACTTGAAAAGAATCAGCCATGATTTTACTGAATAACCTGGCTGTTCCTATACACTGTATCATGTACACTTTTCACCTTTTCAGGCAATCAGAAAATGAGATATCAGAAAAACAAAAATAGATGAATTTTTAAAAAGTCAGGGTGGATAAGCGAATAAATTGATAGCTAAAGTGCTGTCATGAATGGTGAAAAAGGGATTTTAGAAGAGGCTAGTGAAGGTGGAGCATATTTCTAAAAGTCTCTGGCATTTCCCACTTGATCAACAAAGAATTTAATTAAGGGCCATAGGTTAGGTTTTGTTGTTTGATTTGACAACAATGGTCTTCCCAGTGCTTTAGCCAGGGGAAACAGTGACTCATTCAAGGCAGGATGTGGGGCTGTGAAGGGGCTGGAGAAATGGAGCTAAGTGCCAGCCACGGGCATGTGGAATCTGACTCCCTGTCTAAGAAGTCGCAACGGTGCTGCCTGCAACTCAGGGAGAAGAGGGGCCAAGGACAGGCCCTGAGGGACTCTGGAAAGGAAATAAAACAGAGGGAGGAAGAGAAGCTGCTTTTTGGAATCTGTGTCCTGTGATTAATTTATATGAAGTAGAATCTGTATTGTACATCTAGCATGTAGTAGGGAACATGTTTTTAAGGACTTCTATCCAAAATGATTATAGGAAATTCTGTTGTTGGGAACATGTCCCTAAAGGCATGACTCTATTACCACTTGCGCAATGTAGATTCTGTCATAACAGCTCTGTATTGTTAGTACCTTATATAAATTGATCACATGATGGCTATTCGCAACTAGGAATACCCGGAAGAATAGAACTTCCTACAATCAACTGATAAACTAGAAGCTCTTTACTGGCAAGCATAAAATAAAGGCATTCTTAACCCTTGTACCCGAGGACAAGGAATAGTGACCAAATGTGTAATGACACCTGTAGATAGCAATGATATTTCCTATCATTGTAGAAATATACCCAGAGTAAAACAACATCTCTTAGACATGCGAATCTGCATATCCCATGTGAAGTACCAAATGGCAAGAAATGACTTCAAGGCTGTAATTAGTGACAGATTTCAAATGACAGATAATAATTGCTTAATAAATTGTTAATTCATAAATATAATTTGCATCACCCAATTAGAATATTGCCTTGTAGTCACTCCTAAACATCAATAACTTCTAATTATCTAAATATTCTGATGATAGAGATCTATATTTAGCATTCAAATCTTTCAATTCAATTTGCATTGTCGACAGTCTTTCCTTGTGTCTTTAAGTTCAAAGAGCCATTAAAAAGAAGTACAGTGCTTCAGAGATTGAAATAAATCTTCGTTCACCACATTCGAGGGAGTTTCAGGCACTTGATTTCCAGAAACTCAATGTTCCCCATTTCAGTATAAGGACAGATTTGTGTTCCCTTCCCTATAAAATTATGCAATAGCCATTTCTTGATGAACACAGAGTGACATTGCCTTCCCTGCAGCTATCTCACATGATATGGTTGTACACTGTTCCATTTTTACATAATAAACATAACTGGGGAAATATTGCATCACACAAAAATGACAAACAGTTATGCAGAAGCATTTGACTTACTTTAGTTTCTTGTACAGCCTTGACTTGGGAATATTCTTATAATATTGAATTGGTTCTAGAGTCATACTTAACAAATAAAAGATGTTGGCAATGTCGCCGCTGCACGACATCAAGACACATTGCAAAGGGACACCAATCAATTTGAAGTAAAAAGAGTCTGAGTGCTTATAAGTGAGAGAACAAAATTAGAAACAACTCCACTGTGCCTTACAAATGGAAACAATGAATGTTAACAACCTACTAGACTAACAATATAAGGATCCATTTCATGGAAGGTAATTATTTAAAACATAATTTTCACCTTTCAACACAAATTAGCTTTCGGGAAAGAATGAGAAGCCGACCAAGAATGCAAATGGATTTCTTTCTCAATCTTTTGCTATTAGCCAATAATCTAATCATCATCTAAATTAACAACTGTTTCAATTCCATCCTCCCCCCCCCCACCATGTTAATTTGAGGTAGTAGTCTTCTTCTTGGGCCCTGAGCTCCCAGTGGAGCTCAGGCCATTGATGACCTTCCTTCTCCATCGTCCAAAGTCGATGGTATGGTTGGGGTTCGTCAATATTTCTGTAATCCATTGTATTCACTGTACAGGGGATTGGCCTATATAGCCGAGGTAGCAGTAACTACTACAAATAAAACGTTACCACATACAAGCAGAGACCTGTCATATAAGTATCACACTACACAGTGAATATGTCCAAGCAGTGGGAAACTTATTTAAAATCTGGTCACCATTATCTACACTAACATTATTCTGCTGGGCAACAATTATATTTATGGTGCTCAAACATCAGCTGAACTTTTTTTTGTAACAAACACTGCAAAATATATATGTCATATAAACACCGAGCACATTCTAAACTTTGAACGTTACTTGTGACATTAACTTTGAGACTGAATATAACTGACCCTGATGTACATCAAAGGATCAAACCTTAAATTGAACCACATGACTGTAAAGCTTTGAAAAGGCAACTCACGCGCTTCCTTAGATTGCAGGTCAATACGAGGTTTCGTGCAAAAGAATTTGCAAATGCTGTGTAGAATTCCAAGACTTTCAATAAGGCTTCCCGGCGGATGATATGAAGATCACAATATGTTAGAGCCCGTACATTCGCACAGGCATGTGCCAGAGTAGTTTCCTTCCAGAAGATATCCCCAAATACATCCCCTTTACCTGAAAAATATTTGAAAGAAAAGTAGAAAAAGTAATCAGAATCTATGCTTTTGTTTTTTTTTCTTAAAAAGGGAATCTGTCATTGGAGACTATTTTGTAATTTTGACTGGTGTGACAGATTCCAAATCTTTGATGAGCCATTTGTGGTGGAGTGATAGATGCCAAAATGATGCAGGGCAGTCCCATCTGGGGAATGAAGAAAATAATGAGTATCATGTTATCCGACCATAAGTTTCTGTGGCTTAGAGCTAAGGAAAACTGGCTTCCCACTTCCCCAGATAAGAATAGCATGTGACACAGACAAGTAGAAAGGGAAGGACATAAAAACCATAGAAGTCAGATTTTTCCTTCATCTCTTGCAATCCATAAACTCCAAAATGTTATATAAGCTTAATAATACCACCTATTCTGTATCGGTTTCATAGCATAGGATTTGGCCATGAAAATCAAAACCTTTCTCAAGACAAATTAAAGAAATTTTGCTGTTTTTTAATCCAAAATGCTTTCATCTGCCTTGGTATTTGGTAGATAATCTAAGGGCTTTTAATGAGTTAAATTATATTTAGATTTCAGTTATAATCTGTGACAAATGCCATATTTTTAAGATACATTTCTTTATCTGTACACAGTGGATTCCAGTTAATTTGGACACATCGGGACTAGTACATTTGGGCTCAATTAAGCGGCTGCCCCTATTAGCAAAAGTTTCATGGAAATAGTTTAAAAGGCATAAAAAAGACAAATTACCATTTAACTGAGTAACAAATTATGTATTTAAGTGAAATACAGAACAAATTAGAATACTATCAATACTATTATGGTACTATAAAACTGCGTATTAGTTCCTAATAGTTACGGACAGCAGATTTCAGTGTATGCTGCTGCATTCTTTTTGTTGACTGTAAATGAACAAAATCAGTGCAGACACCTAGAGTAGATAGTGGACTGCCTTCATACAATGCTATCGATGTTTGCATCATCAAAACCTTCATTTTCGTTTTCATTGTAATATTCAAGATGATTGTCAATACCTTCACATTCTTCGTAGTTCCTAATTTGTTGAAGTAGTGAAGTTGTTTCATTTTCAGTCCCAGCCATTTCTGGAATCTCCAAGCCTGAATGATTGCAACCGCAGTGAACAAAACAGTTCTGAGTTGTCTTACTGCTTATTTCTCGCCAACAATTAGTGGCAAAGATCATTGCTCTTTGAACAAAAGCACATGGAACTGATACTACTTAAGAACTGTATGCTCTAAGCCCTGTGTAGTGTCTAACAGCCACACAAGTGCACACATCTGATGCTAGTTAGAAACTATTTGGCAACAGTCTCCTGTCCCAATTAAGTGACACAGCATCCTAAATAAATGAAGGGAATCCCGACTCTTTTCTCAATTAGTTTTTGTCCTTTAAGAGCTGGCCCAATTAAATGGCTGTCTCGATAAACCGATGGCCCAATTAATCAGAATCCACTATATTTTGTTTTGTTCCTCATCCGTTTTCAAACTGAACATGAAATATTTTCATGACCTGTCCTATCTTTTTGATATCTGTAACACTTAAAAAGAAAACTGCCATGAATGCAACAATATTGTGATTGTGCTTGTAATACTGTATTAATCCATGAAATTTTGTTCCTTTTTGTGCCTGTGCCTTTGTCAGTCCTGTTTTCCCCCTTTGCCTGGCATTATTATAATGTCATTACTTACTACCACAAGAAAATTGCTCAATGTTCGAAGTCAAAGTTCAAAGATTAAAGTAAATTTATTATCAAAGGACATATATGACACCATGTACAACCCTGAGATCCATTTTCTTATGGGCATTCACAGTAAATACAAGAAATACAATAGAATGAATGAAAGATCGCACCCAACAGGATGGACAAACAACCAATGTACAAAAGACAAAAAACTGAGTAAATATAAATAGAAAGAAAAAAAGAAATAATAATAACAATATATAAGCAATGAATATCGAGCACAAGAGATGAAGAGTCCTTGAAAGTGCGTCCATAGCTTGTGGGAATAGTTCAGTGATGGGGTGAGTGAAGTTGAGAAGAATAGACTTCCTCTATCTGTGCTAAACATTCCCTAATTCAATTTAAAGTTGTTCAAAGAGCACATATGTCCAAAGATAAGTTAGCGCGCTTTTATTCTCATATTAATCCTTTTTGTGATAGATGTCCGGGGCAGATAGCCTCTTTAACTCATATGTTTTGGTCTTGCCCTACTCTGGAAACCTTTTGGAGAGACATTTTTAATATTATCTCCAAGGTATTGAATATAGATATCTCTCCTCACCCTATTACTGCTATCTTTGGACTACCTAAAATTTCCAGTAATCTTTCCCCTTCAGCCCGTAGAATGATTGCATTTCTTACTTTAATGGCGAAAAGATGTATCTTACAACATTGGAAAGAGCTTAATGCTCCAACTACCTTTTTTTGGTTTTCTCAGACGATATTACGTTTGAATTTGGAGAAAATTAGAAGCAATCTTTATGACTCCTCATTTAAATTTGAACAGACCTGGAGATCTTTTATTCAATATTTTCATTTAATGTAATATATACCCTTCTTGTTTTTTTTACCGTTTTTAATGGAGGTCGGGGATTGAGGACGTGATTTTAAGTTTTTTAACTCTGTTTGGTTTCAAGTTAGCCCATTGCTTTGCTTTGCTTTTAGTTAGTTGCACGGTGGGTTTTTTTTGGGGTTTTTTTTTTCCTTTTCTCTATTGATATATATATAAAAATTAGTATACTATTATGTTACCTTGGTATGTTATGTTTAAATTACATTGTTTGTAGTTTTTTTTTGTATTAATATCTTCTGTAATTTTATTATATTCTAACAGTGTATTAGTGCCTATATGGCTTACCTTTTTGTATACTTATTCAATAAAAAGATTTAAAAAGAAAAAAGAAAGAGAAGAATAGAAAAGATTCCACTGTCTGAAACCAATATCCATGGCGAAGTTATTGAATGGCTTGTGATTGGTGTGTGATTGAGTTCCATTTCCTTACTTACACCAAAGAGGACTAGATAAAACAGTAAAGGGGGCAGGCATGCGTTATACTTCCCTTGCAGAAATATTGGGTGGAGTCATGTCCAATCTAACCTATCCTCCTCTTACACCAGCCCCACTGCTTTCTGCAGCTATGCCTGTCCTAACAATTGCGAGGGAGTGATTTCCAAACATTACTTGAGGAAAATATGATGGGGAACCAGGCCTCTTGACGATGGCCCCACTTGCAGCTCTACCCTCCTGTCAAAGGCCATTTTATTCTTTTTAAATAGCTCACTATCAGTCAGCACAATATGGCATCTGCAGATGTGACATGCATAAGACCATAAGACATAGGAGCAGAATTAAGCTATTCAGCCCATCGAGTCCACTCCACCATTCCATCATGGCCGATCCTGGATCCCGATATTGTGCATGTATACAAAATAGATTTTAACTGCAGATAAAATTGATCATTCAATTGTCTGAATACAAACATAGTAAGTGTGATAAATATTGAAACAGATATGTTAACATAATTCTGACTAGACTAAAGATGAAACATTGACTTAAATGGAATAAATAGAATGTTTGATATACCCAATATTTAATTATCTTTTAATTAGTGTGTGAATGTGTGTAAAGGATCATAAATTGTTAACTGCTGAAGGCAAATTGCAAATGAGACTCATCAGAATCAATTCAATATCCTGAATAATTATTAATCATTCAATCATTAATATTACAAAAGATATCAAAGGAATAACATGATGTTTATATAGTTTATCGCTGCCTCTTAAGCTTTTCACCCCCATGCTTGATTAGCGATAATATTCACATCGTTTAACAGATATGATTTTAACTAAAGATTGTGATCCATGTAAGACATTTTGTAAACAATAAATAGGTATATTTTATCAAAGGGCTTAAATATTAATATAATCATAATAACTAGAGTGTCTGCTTAAAAGTATATTGTTTCTGTTGTACAGAATGGGCAACCTTTCCCAGCAAAGCATGACATTCCCATACATTGAAAGGGGCTTTACCATAGCTATTCCCAGGCAATGGATACTCTGAGTTACTGGACCAGAGCTGTCATAAATGATAAACATTCATTACATCTGATCTCTTGATCTCCCACACACATAACAGGTTGCTGGAAGAGGGCCATCAACTCCGATTAATGTCTTTGACAGAAATTCACACCATACAATTCTTTTGATTGTGGATGGCAAGGTTCTGCTTGCGTGCTGTTTAGAGCAGACTAGCACATGGAACAGAGAACATTACAGCACAGTGCAGGCCCTTCAGCCGATGATGTTGTGTCGATTTTTTAAACGTACTCTAAGCCTTTCCCTCCTACATAGCCATACATTTTTCTTACATCCTTACATTGTAGCAATCTTTAATCTCCATCTTTTAATTAGTGTGCAAATGTGTGTAAAGCATCATAACTTGTTAACTGCTGAAGGCAAATTGCTAATGAGACTCATCAGAATCAATTCCATATCCTGAATAATTATTAATCATTATTGGCACAAAGGATATCAAGGAAAGCATTTATGTTTGGAAATCGGTTTGAATAACAAGATGTTTATATAGTTTCTATGCTATAATGTATCTGTCTCTGCTATCACCCCCAGCAGGGGATTCCACACACCCACCACTCTGCTTTCGGCCCTATACTTTTCTGCAATCACCTTAATATCATGCTCCTGTGTATTAGTCATTTCTGCCCAGGGAAAAAGTCTCTGGCTATCCCCTTGATTTACGCCTCCTATCATCTTGCACACCTCTGTCAAGTCGCCTCTGATTCCTTCACTTGAAAAAGAGAAGCCCTAGCTTACCCAACCTGTGTTCATACAGGCCCTCTAGCCCAGGCAGCATCCTGGTAAATCTCCTCTGCACCCTCTCTAAAGCTTCCGTATCCTTTCTATAATGAGGTGATCTCAACTGTACACAATACTCCAAGTGCGTGGTCTAACCAGCGTTTTATAGAGCAGCAACATTACCTCTAGAACTCAACCTCCCCAACTAATGAGGGCCAACACACCGTACAGCTTCTTAACCATCCTATCATCGTGCGTGACAACTTTGAGAGATCTACGCACTTAGACCGCAATATCCCTCTGTGTCTCCTCGCTGATAAGCTTCCATATCCTACCTATAATGAGGCAACCAGAACTAAACAGAATATTCCAAGTGCTATATTGTTCCCAATATTGAACGGCAATATCCATACTTCTCTGTTCTGCTGTGCTCATCTTAAATAGCTGGGCAATTTGTAACTTGGTGAGTGCTATTAGTCTGGTTATTATTTTCACAATAACTTGTGGCTCAGCATACTCCATCATCCTTCGTTGTGGTTTCAGTATGGAAGCTCTGCAGCTGCAGTAAAGCTATTTATAATTTATTGGAAGAATTGTCACAGCTGCTGTATGCCACACTTAGAATCTCAGTCTATGTTTAAAAAAATGCTCTTTTTACATAAAATTATCAGCTTCATGTATTTGAAACAGCTTGTTGCAGAAAGATTTTTACATGGCTCATGTGATTCAAGGATAATAAAAAAGTTTGTCTCAATTGTCAAAGAAATTCAAAGAGAGGAAAACTGCACAATTGATCAATTACTTTTATAATGCTTTCCTGATTTTTTTTTGTTTTCACTTATTTGCCAGAATGTCAGTTTTACATTCTCCCACATTGTACTCCAGATGTCTGCCCACTCACTTAAACTGTCCAGTGAAGACAGAACAGAAGATTGTTGCTGACATCATCGTCAAGAAAACCTCTTGACGATGATGTAGCAGCACAGATGTTAAATCAAAGAGGATGAAGTGATCACAATGAAGTTTTGCCAGTGGATGTATCTGACAGACTGTGATCGTGCTTCTGTGGAGGAGGTTTCAGGCTTGGTGGGCCCTCTGCCAAAAGGTCAAAGATGGTACCACTCCCACGCGGTGGTCTCTTTACTGTTCCTCTGTGTCTTGCTTAAATGAGGGAAGTGAATGCGGAATGATCTCAAGTCAAGTCAAGTCACATTTTATTGTCCTTTTGACCATAACTGCTGGTACAGTACACAGTAAAAATGCGACAATGTTTTTTAGGACCATGGTGCTACATGAAACAATACAAAAACTACACTGAACTACGTAAAACAACACAAAAACTACACTGAACTACGTAAAACAACACAAAAACTACACTAGACTACAGACCTACCCAGGACTGCATAAAGTGCACAAAACAGTGCAGGCATTACAATAAATAATAAACAAGACAATAGGCACAGTAGAGGGCAGTAGGTTGGTGTCAGTCCAGGCTCTGGGTATTGAGGAGTCTGATGACTTGGGGGAAGAAACTGTTACATAGACTGGTTGTGAAAGCCCGAATACTTCAGTGCCTTTTGCCCGATAGCAGGAGGGAGAAGAGTTTGTATGAAGGGTGCGCGGGGTCCTTCATAATGCTGTTTGCTTTACGGATGCAGCGTGCGGTGTAAATGTCTCTAATGGCGGGAAGGGAGACCCCGATGATCTTCTCAGCTGACTTCACTATCTGCTGCAGGGTCTTGCGATCTGAGATGGTGCAATTTCTGAACCAGGCAGTGATGCAGCTGCTCAGGATGCTCTCAATACAACCTCTGTAGAATGTGGTGAGGATGGGGCAGGGGAGATGGACTTTTCTCAGCCTTCGCAGAAAGTAGAGATGTTGCTGGGCTCTCTTTGCTATGGAGCTGGTGTTGAGGGACCAGGTGAGATTCTCTGCCAGGTGAACACCAAGAAATTTGTTGCTCTTAATGTTCTCTACAGAGGAGTCGTCGATGTTAAGCGAAGAGTGGTCGCTCCATGTCCTCCTGAAGTCAACAACCATCTCTTTTGTTTCATTCACATTCAGAGACAGGTTGTTGGCTCTGCACCAGTCCGTTAGCCGCTGCACCTCCTCTCTGTATGCTGACTCGTCGTTCTTGCTGATGAGACCCACCACGGTCGTGTCATCGGTGAACTTGATGATGCGGTTCTTTTCCTTTCGCCAGTTTTGGAAGCTCATTTTCTGTCTGTGTGGTAGAGCAGATAAAGTCCCACTAGTGCAGAGAGGATGGAATAATACCACATGAGCTTCGATTTGTCCAAGTTCCAGTAATTTCTTGTCCTCACTTTACTCCTTTTCCATTCTCCATTGAGGTTACCCTCTCGCCCCTTCTCCTCTCTTTATCTGCCCATCATCTCCCTCTGGCTCTCCTCCTCCACCCCTTTCTTCCATGGTCCACTGTCCTCTCCTATTAGATTGCTCCTTCTTCAGCCCCGTACCATATCCACCTATCCCCTTGCAGCTTCTTACTTTATTCCCCATTCCTCACCCACACATCTCCCCCCTCACCTGGTCTCACCTATCGCTGCAACCTCCTTATTCTGGCTTCTTCTCCCTTCCATTCCAGTCCTGATAAAGGGTCTTGGCCTGAAGCATGGGCTATTTATTCCCCCACCATAGACGCTGCCTGATTTACTGAGTTCTTCCAGCATTTTACATCTGTTGCTCAAGATTTTCAGCATCTGAAGAATCTCTTGTACTTAACTGGAACATACTAGCCTGCTCTCCTTTCAGCTAGCCCAGGGGGTCCCACTGACCCCTTGCTTTGTGATATTGGTCCATAGCATAAAAAAAGATTGGGGTCCCCTGATCTAGCTGAAAACAGATGAAATTTTTTATATCAGTTTTCTCTTATACATTGTAACTGGGCTTAGATTAATAATTTATTTCTGCCTAAAGTTCGATTAGAGAAGCTGGTGATATTCAGCTTGGATGAATGAACTTACAGAGAAGAAGTGATGAAGATATACATGACCGATTTAGAACAGTGAAGTCCCACTGTGCCTATCAGTGAATGGTTGAAGGACCAGGGACGTAGATTTAAAAAATTGGGTAAAAGGGAGAAGAGTGAGGAAACGTTTCTTTTCCCCTGAGAATAGAATTAAAATTTGGAATTCTTTGTCTATAAGGTTGGTGAGCACAAAATAAATTAGTGCCTTCAAAAGTTCTTAGGTAGGCAGTTGAAAGAAAATCAATTATAGGGTTATGGAGAAGAGCAGAGGAATGGGAGTCACAAAATTGTTCTTCTGGGATCTAGCATGGGCATGATTGACCAAACACGATAACAATTCTGTGATTCTATTAAAATAAATTGATAGTCAAATGAAGGAGAAGCTATTAGTGTACCAATTATGAATAACAGTGAAATAACCTTTAAAGATAACAGTTATTAGATTAAGGTACATGATGAATTTAGAACCATTGGTTCATATCTCATCATAAACAAGCATAAAAGGAAAAAAATAAATTATCTTCACTTGAAACACAACCACAGAATGTCATGTTCATGATTTTCATAACCAGCAACATGGGGAGAGGATAATGAATTGTGATCTTATGATGTATTGAATTCAATCCCTAACAAATCAGTGTTAACTTTGATTATTTTATGAACCAATGTCAGCCAGTAGAAAAGGCTGCAAACCATAATTTTTTAAAGACAATGATGGGCCAGAAAAGAAATGCGTACATCATTTTCTTCATAAAACATGGTGATCAAATTGCACAACTTGCTAATGAGTCCAGATTTGTTTTGCAGAACCCTTACAGTCTATATTAAAAATACCTAGTAAAGATATCGTGGTACCTAGAATAGCGACAACTTCATCATCCTGAATAACCTCCAGTGATCCAGAGACAACAAAGCAGAGTGCATCAACGCTTTCCCCCGCGTGATAGATTAGGTCACCGGGAGCACAGTGTATTGTCTGGAACTCCACGGCCAGTGCTCGAAGACAGCCATCACTGGCAAGGCGAAAAGCTGGATGCTCGTTGAACACCTTTCGGTTCAGATGGACACAGATGTCAGCTCTCATGTCTTTGGGACATATTGCAAGCACCTGTAGTGATATTAAAAAAGAAAATTTTATCATACACAGCATGCTTGATGGTACATTTCCACTGAAATCTTGGAAGGAAGTGTAAATTTTTTTTAGCGTTCCCATGGTCCTATAGTCTGCCCTTTATCAAATTACGGTATTGCTTTGCACTGCTGTAACTATATGTTATAATTATGTGGTTTTGTCAGTGTTAGTCTTTGGTTTGTCCTTTTTTTTGTGATATCACTCTGGAGGAACACTGTATCATTTCTTAATGCATGCATGCATTTCTGAATGACAATAAACGAGGACTGAGTGTCCTCATAATCTAAAAAAAAGTTTTTTTTTGTGTTCTAAAGGTGATGAGGATACTCCATGTGACTGGAATTCTGCTGAACATAATTATGTGAGATCTTTGGTCCAAGTTTTAGAAGCCATGCCACCTTTAAATGAGAAGACCACATAACGTTATCCACACAACACGCTGGAGGAACTCAGCAGGTCGGGCAGCACCCATGGAAATGATCAGTCAACGTTTTGGGCCAGAACCCTTCATGAGTTCTGTTGTGAGTGTTGCTTTGACCTCAGCATCTGCAGAGTATTTTGTGTTTAATATTATCCATGCCTGTCTATGTAGCTACCAAACTTATTCACTCAGTGGCCACTTTATTAGGTACCTCCCATATATAATAAGATGGCCACTGAGAGCTTGTTCATGGTCTTTTGCTGCTGTAGCCTATTCACTTCATGATTCACCATGTTGTGCATTCAGAGATGCTCTTCTGCACATCACTGTTGTAACGCGTGGTTATTTGAGTTACTGTCACCTTCCTGTCAGCTTAAACCTGTCAGGCTATTCTCCTCTGAGTTCTTTCATTAACAATGCATTTTCACCCACAGAATTGCCACTCACTAGAAGTTTTGTGCTTTTTGCACCACACTCTGTAAAACTCTAGAGACCTAAAGTCCCAGAATATCAGCAGTTTCTGAGATACTTCAACACCACATGTGGCACCAACAATCATTCCCCAGTCAAACTCACTTAGGTCACATTTCTTTCCCATTCTGATGTTTGACCTGAACAACAAATGAACCTCTTGACCATGTCTGCATGCTTTTTAATGCATTGAGTTGCTGCTACATGATTGGTTGATTAGTTAGTTGCATTCATGAACAGATGTACAGGTGTACCTAATAAAGTGACTACTGGCTGCATGTTTTAAAGATGGTTAGTAAAGTAAATGAGGATGGGA
Organism: Mobula hypostoma; assembly: GCF_963921235.1. Taxonomy (NCBI): domain Eukaryota; kingdom Metazoa; phylum Chordata; class Chondrichthyes; order Myliobatiformes; family Myliobatidae; genus Mobula; species Mobula hypostoma. Next base: position 35,377,053 of record NC_086097.1, on the reverse strand, counting down.
ACTAAATGGACAGCTACCTTTGATGCCCATGTATTGAGATGTTTTGAGTGTGGGGACATAGCTAAGAAAAGAGGGAGGTCACTTAAAACTAAAGTGGGTAGAAACTGCTTCTCCCAGAGCAAGCTGAATCTAGGACTCGCTTCTCCAGGGGTTGGCGGAGGATGGAACATTTAAGTAAATAAATAAAAGGTAGAGAAATTTTAGGCAGATGAGGAAATTAAGGGCAATGTGGAGCTGCCATGGAAGAGGGGCTGAGAGCTGAAACAGATCAGCCACGATCGGACTGAATGGCGGATCAGGTGGTCCAATAATAGAACATAGAATGCTACAGCACAGTACAGGCCCTGTGGCCCACAATGCTGTGCCAATTTCTCATCCCACTATGGCATCCTACTTAGCCTCTCAAAGTCTGATCCTACATCCTCGTCGTGAGAGGTGGAAACGGGTAAGGCCGGCCTACGGGGCTCTGGTGAAGCAGTATAGGCCAATCCCTGTACAGTGGATATGATGGATTACAGAAGCATTGACGGAATACAACCATACCAGACGATCGAGACTGGAGGTCATCAATGGGCTGTGCTCCACCAGGAGCTAAGGGCCCAAGAAGAAGAACAATGTAAGCGTTCACTCCTACAAAACTTCTATTTTCACTTCCTGCTTCTATTCTTTTGTGTTCTGTTTTCCTGCTATAACCACTTCCTGCTTCTATTTTCCTGTGTTCTTTTGTTAAAAGGGAAAATTAGGAAGTTCTGGTCCGGATTGCTTTATTCCTCCACAATCTTCACTCTAGCAGTCTCCAGCAGATAGATCATGTCTTCAGACTAATACAACTTGCAACTGTTGATCACCAGGTTCCCACTAAAAGCTCCCAGCAACCTTTGTCTAGAAAATTTCTGCAGTCTTGTGCAGTCACTTATTTTGTGCTGCAGTGAAGACAAAAGGAACATTTTTTCTGTTCACTGTAGGCAAAGTTTTAACATTTTATGAATATTAAATATTGACTGAAAATACAGCAGACTTTCTCAGAAATTAATAAATTATAAATGTGCATTTGATACAAGGTACATTCTCAAAATTTGTAAGTTAAGATGCTCGTTCTATTAATGTACTACTATTATTTTTGGAGTTGAATGAATCTCATGAGAACATTCTATTTTTTCCCATCCTTTCAAGCTTTATTGTCATTTTATTATCAGATTGTTCTATTTTATGTTTGCTCCAGGGAGCACATTACAGCAGGTGGCATGCAGTATCCACTGCTCATAGTTGTTTGAGGTCTAGAAGCAGGCTACTTCATCAATCAGTTTGCCTGCATTTGATCCGAGCCACGAGGCAGTTGTAAGTTGCACTAAGTCTAAGGGTAAGACAATAAGACAGGAGCAGAACTGTAGCCATCCAGTCTGCTTCACCATCCCATCATGGCTGATTTATTATCCCTCTCAACCTTCTCCCTGTGACCTTTGACACCCTGACTAATCAAGAACCTATTAACCTCCACTTTATATATACTTCCGGTGAGTTGACCTCCACAGCCGCCTGCAGCAATGAATTCCACAGGTGGTTAAATAAATTCCTCCTCGTCTCTATTGTCAAGATTCGGTGCAAGAAGGCTGAGGTAAACGGCTAAGGATTTCCTGAGTGAAGACAGTTTTACTACTTGGGGTAAAAGAGAGGCAAGACCTTGCAGGCACATGACATCAGCCAATAAAGCAGGAAAGCTTTATAAAGAAGACCACCATATCCAGCGGGCAGCAGAGTGAGAGGGAGGCAAAGTGATAGGGCTTTGGCTCAACAGGCTTAGGTGGTAACGAGGCGAGGTAGGTTTACCTGTGTTAACTGCAGAAAGGAAGCATTATGTGTGTGAGGCCGGTTTTCTGTGCTTGGTGTCAGATGTGGGAGGTCCTGGAGTTTCCCAGCCTCCCGGACGGCCATATCTGCACCCGGTGCGTCGAGCTGCAGCACCTAAGGGACCGAGTTAGGGAACTGGAGACACAGCTCGATGACCTTTGCCTGGTCATGGAGAGCGAGGAGGTGAAAGTAAGGAGTTATAGGCAGGTGGTCACACTGGGGCCACAGGAGACAGACAAGTGGGTAACAGTCAGGAGAGGAAAGGGGAAGAGTCAGGTACTAGAGAGTACTCCTGTGGATGTACCCCTTGACAATAAGTACTCCTGTTTGAGTACTGTTGGGGGGGGGAAACGGCCTACCTGGGGGAAGCAACAGTGGCCGTGCCTCTGGCAGACAGTCGGGCCCTGTGGCTCAGTAGGGTAGGAGAAGGAAGAGGAAGGCAGTAGTGATAGGGGATTCTATAGTTAGGGGGCCAGACAGGCCATTCTGTGGACACAGGAAAGAATGGTAGTTTGCCTCCCAGGTGCCAGGATCCTGGTTCCAGGATGTTTCAGATCGCATCCAAGATATCTTGCAGTGGGAGGGAGAACAGCCAGAGGTTGTGGTACATATTGGTACCAATGACATAGGTAGGAAAAGGGAAGAGGTCCTGAAAAAAGATGACAGGGAGTTAGGAAGGAAGTTGAGAAGCAGGACAGCAAAGGTAGTAATCTCGAGATTACTGCCTGTGCCACGCGACAGTGAGTATAGGAATGCAATGAAGTGGAGGATAAATGCGTGGCTGAGGGATTGGAGCAGGGGGCAGAGATTCAGATTTCTGGATCATTGGGACCTCTTTTGGGGCAGGTGTGACTTGTACAAAAAAGACGGGTTGCACTTGAATCCGAGGGGGCCAATATCCTGGCAGGGAGGTTTGCTAAGGCTACTGGAGAGAGTTTAAACTAGAATTGTTGGGGGGTGGGAACCGAACTGAAGAGACTGGGGAAGAAGCAGTTGGCTCACAAATAGAGAAAGCTTGGAGGCAATGTGTGAGGGAGGATAGGCAGGTGATAGACAAGGGACGTGCTCAGACCGAAGGTTTGAGATGTGTCTATTTTAAGACAAGGAGTATTGTGAACAAAGCAGATGAGCTTAGAGCGTGGATCAATACTTGGAGATATGATGTGGTGGCCATTACAGAGACTTGGGTGGCTCAGGGACAGGAATGGTTACTTCAAGTGCCGGGTTTTAGATGCTTCAGAAAGGACAGGGAGGGAGGCAAAAGAGGTCGGGGCGTGGCACTGTTGATCAGAGATAGTGTTACGGCTGCAGATAAGATGGGTGCCATGGAGGGATCGACTACGGAGTCTCTGTGGCTGGAAGTTAGGAACAGAAAAGGGTCAATAACTTTACTGGGTGTTTTTTTATGGCCACCCAATAGTAACAGGGATATCAAGGAGCAGGTAGGGAAACAGATCCTGGAAAGGTGTAGTAATAACAGAGTTGTCGTGATGGGAGATTTTTATTTCCCAAATATCGATTGGCATTTCCCTAGAGCGAGGGGTTTAGATGGGGTGGAGTTTGTTAGGTGTGTTCAGGAAGGTTTCTTGACACAATATGTAGATAAGCCTACAAGAGGAGAGGCTGTACTTGATTTGGTATTGGGAAATGAACCTGGTCAGGTGTCAGATCTCTCAGTGGGAGAGCATTTTGGAGATAGTGATCATAATTCTATCTCCTTTACAATAGCATTGGAGAGAGATAGGAACAGACAAGTTAGAAAAGCGTTTAATTGGAGTAAGGGGAATTATGAGGCTATCAGGCAGGAAATTGGAAGCTTAAATTGGAAACAGATGTTCTCAGGGAAAAGTACGGAAGAAATGTGGCAAATGTTCAGGGAATATTTGTGTGGAGTTCTGCATAGGTATGTTCCAATGAGACAGGGCAGTTATGGTACGGTACAGGAACCGTGGTGTACCAAGGCTGTAATAAATCTAGTCAAGAAAAAAAGAAAAGCTTACAAAAGGTTCAGAGAGCTAGGTAATGTTAGAGATCTAGAAGATTATAAAGCTAAAACCCTCACTAATTTTTATAGATGCACTGTAGAAAGCATCCTTCTATGGTGCATCACAACCTGGCATGGAAGTTGTCCTGTCCAAGACCGGAAGAAGCTGCAGAAGATCGTGAACACAGCCCAGCACCTCACACAAACCAATCTTCCGTCCTTGGACTCACTTTACACCGCACGCTGTCGGAGCAGTGCTGCCAGGATAATCAAGGACACAACCCACCCAGCCAACACACTTTTCGTCCCTCTTCCCTCCGGGAGAAGGCTCAGGAACTTGAAGACTCATACGGCCAGATTTGGGAACAGCTTCTTTCCAACTGTGATAAGACTGCTGAACGCATCCTGACCCGGATCTGGGGCGTACCCTCCAAATATCTGGACCTGCCTCTCATTTGTTTTTTGCACTACCTTACTTTCCCTTTTCTGTTTTCTATGTATGATTTATAATTTAAATTTTTAATATTTACTATCGATTTGTAATCCAGGGTGCACGAAGTGCAGAATCAAATATCGCTGTGATGATTGTACCCTCTAGTATCAATTGTTTGGCGACAATAAAGTAAAGTAAAGTAAAGTGAAGTAATAGGAAGGAGCTTAAGAAGGAAATTAGGAAAGCCAGAAGGGGCCATGAGAAGGCCTTGGCGGGCAGGATTAAGGAAAACCCCAAGGCATTCTACAAGTATGTGAAGAGCAAGAGGATAAGACGTGAAAGAATAGGACCTATCAAGTGTGACAGTGGGAAAGTGTGTATGGAACCGGAGGAAATAGCAGAGGTACTTAATGAATACTTCACATCAGTATTCACTATGGAAAAGGATCTTGGTGATTGTAGTGATGACTTTCAGCAGACTGAAAAGCTTCAGCATGTGGATATTAAGAAAGAGGATGTGCTGGAGCTTTTGGAAAGCGTCAAGTTTGGATAAGTCTGTAACCTTTCTCTGTAACTGAGTTTCTCAAGTCCCGGCAACATCCTTGTAAACCTTCTCTGCACTCTTTCAACCTTATTTATATCCTTCCTGTAATTTCCAGGATTTGCATATTTGCGAGCAATAATGAACTGGGACAGAATGACAACTCTGAGTTTGATACAGAGCTTTTGTGAAGCTACATGCCAGCATGATGTCAAGATCTAAAGAAGAGGTTGATAGGTTCCTGATTAGTAAGGGCGTCAAAGGTTACAGGGAGAAGGCAGGAGAATGAGATGACAAATCAGCTATCATGGAATAGCAGAGCAGACTCAAGAAGCTGAATAACCTAATTCTGCTCCTATGTCATCCGGTCCTGAAGCAAGTAAATGATTATAAATAATGCTGTCACCTCACTAATTTAGCCACATCTATTTTAGACCGATCTTCATCCCCAAAGAAAAAATATTTACAACAATGACTTTTTCCAGTGAGGTTGGGTAGGACTACAACTGGAGGTCATGTGTTAAGGGCAAAAGGTAAAAAGTTTAGGGGGAACATAAGGGGAAACTTGTTCAGCACAGGAGGTGCATGTGAGCTTGATTTCAACTTTTAAGAGAAATTTGGATAGGTACATGGATGGTAGGGGTATGGAGGGCTATGGTCCCAGTGCAGGTTGATGGGAGTAAGCAGTAAAAATGGTTTGGCATGGACTAGATGGGCTGAAGGGCTTGTTTCTGTACTGTACTTTTCTAGACTATGACTCTATGACTGAAATATTTCATAATGTGCTTAAGGATGTTCTGAAAGCAAGAATGAAAGCACCATATAAATACAAGCCTTTCTATATAGTTTTTTTTTCTAGCAGTAACCTCTATATCCCAATAATTTGCTAGGGACTTTAGACTTAGCTTTGACATTTCCAGTTTTTTTATGTTACATTTCCTCACAGGTCTCTCTTCTATTTTCGTGGGTGTCTGTGAAGAACAAGAATTTCAGGCTGTATATTGTATACATTCTCTTATATTAAATGGAACTATTGAACTATTCTATCAAATGCGCAGTCAGCACATTTTATGCACCACATTTTCCAAGGAGACAGAAGATTGCACATAATAAGACACTTGGCAAGGTTCAAGAAAAATAAGTTGGGTTTCAGCGGAGCAGCCACTGTGTGAGTGGGCCAGTGTTAGAGTGGAGAATTGAGGCTTTACCTCACTGAGGCTTCAGCAAGGAGAGGTGTAGGCCAAAGGTAGATTTTTTTTTGTTATTTCTTCTTTCTTTCTTATTGTACATTTAGAGCAGTGGGGATGCCAGGTAGGATAGTGCAATGCCCCTCTTGCAGGATGTGGGAAGGCAGGGAGACCTCCAGTGCCCCTGACAACTACACCTGCAGCTTCTAACGGACCATGATAAGGATTTGGAGGCGGAACTGGATGAGCTCGGGATCATTCTGGAGGCTGTGGGGCTGATAGACAGGACATACAGGGAGGTAGTTACACCCAAGATGAAGGACACAGGTAAGTGGGTGGGTGTCAGGAGGGTGAAAGGGATAGGCAGCCAGTGTAGAGTACCTCTGTGGTCATTCCACTCTACACTGGATACACTGCATTGCATACTGTTGGGGAGGGGGTTGTCACTCAAAAGAGGCCACTGTAGCGATAGGGGATTTGTTGGTTAGGGGAACAGAAAGAAGGTTCTATGGATGAGAACGAGATTCAAAACATTTTGTTACCTCCCAGATGCCAGGGTCAGAGACATCTCAGATCAAGTCCATAATCGAGTCCACAGTATTCTTAAGTGGGAGGGTGAGCAGCCATTATGCCTTTAGTGAGACTTGGTTGCAGAAGGGGCAAGAATGGCAGATCAATGTCCTTGGGTTCTGTTGTTTTAGACATGATAGAGCAGAAGGGATTAAAGGGCATTTCTAGACAGGGAAAAGCTCATGGCAGTGCTCAGACAGGCCAGACTGGAGAGCTCATTTAGTAAGGTATTATTGATAGAACTGAGGATTAAGCAAGATATGACTACATGAATAGAAATATATTATTACCCACAGCCTGTGGGATTTAGAGTGACCAATCTGTAGAGAGGTCACAGACTGTTGCAAGAAACATAAGGTTGTGATGGTAGGCGATTTTAACTTTTCACATTTTGACAGGAACTCCCATGCTATAAAAGGGCTGGATGGGGAAGAGTTTATCAAATGTGTTCACGGAAATTTCCTTAATCAGTACATGGGAGCCCCAACAAGAGAGTGTGATACCTGATCTCTTACTAGGGAATGAGACAGGACAAGTAAAAGAAGTTTGTGTAGGGGAAAACTTCACACCTAGTGATCGTAATACTATTAGTTTCAAGGTAATTATGGAAAAGGATAGGCCTGGTCCTCGTGTTGAAATTCTAAATTGGAAAAAGGCCAATTTTGATAGTATCGGAAAGGATCTGGCCAATGTGAATTGAGATAGGTTGTTTTCTAGCAAAGCTGTATTTGTTAAGTGGGAGAGTACAGAGTTTGTATGTTCCTGTCAGAATAAAAGGCAGGAATAACAGGTTTGAGGAACCTTGCTTGGCGAGAGAATTGAAGCCCTGGTTAAGATAAAGAAGGAGGTGCATAGCAGATATAGGCAGGTAGGAAAAATTAAGTACTTGAGGAGCATATAACTGTAAGAGAACACTTAAGAAGGAAATCAAGAGGGCTAAAAGAAGGCATGAGGCTGCACTAGCAGACGAGATAAAGGAGAATCTGAAGGACTTCTACAGATAGACTGTATTAAGAGCGAAAGGATAAAATTGCTCCTCTGGAAGATCAATGCAGGGAGCTGAAAGACACGGGGGAGATCTTAAATTGCTTTTTTGCATCTGTATTCACTCAGGAGACAGACACAGAGTCTGTAGAAGTGGGGCAAGCAGTAGTAATTTCATGGATCTTATACAGACTACAGAGAAGAAGGTGTTTGGTGTCTTGAGGAAAATTAGGATAGATAAATCCCCAGCGCCTGGCAAGGTGTTCCCTTGGACCTTGTGGGCTGAAAAATAGCAGATGGAATTTAATGCGGACAAGTGTGAGATGTTGCACTTTGGGAGGATCAGCCAGGGTAGGTCTTACACAGTGACCAGCACAGCACTGTGGAGTGCAGTAGAACAGAGGGATCCGGGAATACAGATACATAATTCCTTGAAAGTGGCTTGTAGATAGATCGTTAAGAAAGTTTTTGGCATAATGGCCTTCATAAATCAATACACTGAATACAGGAGTTGGGATGTTGTGTTGAAATTGTATAAGACATTGGTGAGGCCTAACTTGAAGTATTTTGCAAACAACAGGAATTCTGCACATGCTGGAAATTCAAGCAATACACATCAAAGTTGCTGGTGAACGCAGCAGGCCAGGCAGCATCTCTAGGAAGAGGTGCAGTCGACGTTTCAGATGGAGACCCTTCGTCAGGACTCACGTTTCAGGCCGAGACCCTAGTTTTGGGCACCCACCTACAGGAAAGATGTCAATAAGATTGAAAGAGGACAGGGAAAATTTACAAGGATAATGCCAGGACCTGAAGAACTGAGTTACAGGGAAAGGTTGAATGGTTTAGGAATTTATTCCCTAGAATTTAGAAGACTGAGGGAAGATTTTATAGAGGTATGCAAAATTATGAGAGGTATAGACAGGGTAAACGCAAGCCGGCTTTTTCCATTGAGGTTGGGCGAGACATGGATGGGAGGGTTATGGAGGGCTATGGTATGAGTGCAGGTCAATGGGATCAGGCAGATTAATGGTTTAGCATAGACTAGATGGACTGAAGGGCTTGTTTCTGTGCTGTAGTGTTCTATGACCCTACAGTGACCAGTGGTGTACAATTTGCAGATTTTGCGAAAGTCATCTGTGCTTACTGAATAAACTCATGAGTTTCCTATATATCAAAAGTGACTACCTTCTAAAATTACTTCATTAATTGTAAAGCTCTTGGGAGACATTGAGGTAGTAAAAAGCCTTTGCGTTTTATTGACTGCATGCCACTTTTGCACAAGATGTTCTGCGGATATTGTAAACCTTGAGCAACACATACTAAATGCAGGAGGTACTCAGCAGGTCAGTCAGCATCTAGGACAGGGAATAAACCATTGCCATTTCTGGCCGAGACCCCTCATGACCTTAAAACTTTTCTTTACCCATTTTCAGGATTTGGATGTTGCTCATACAACCATAATTTATTGCTTATTGTTAATTGTCCTCGAAAAGGGGGCCAGGTGGTTCTGAGCTGCCTTCTTGTACTACTGCAAACCTTCTGGTGAGGGTTAGTGAGGTTCCAGGACTCAGAGCCAGTGCAACTGAAGAACCAGCAATGCATTTCTGGGTCAGGATGCTGTATGACTTGGAGAACTTGCTTTACTGCACTTGCGCCCTTGTTCCTATTAGTGGCGGAGATCAGGGTTCTATCATTGCAGTTTGCAGCTGGGATGTAACAGAGCACCATTATATATAGTACATTCCATTAATGAATTATTCTCCCCATTTATGTTGGTTTTGCCCGTAATGCCAAAGGAACAACACCTGACTAACACCTCACTTACAGCCATCCACTGAGCTTTTAAAGCTGTAGATTTCCTTGAAACTGCTGCTTATTCTGCTGTAATCACCCTTAGGTGGAATCTATGCTGCCAGTGAATGAGTTAAGAAACTGTAAGGTTTATCAAACTAATTGATTCAAGAATGCTGACGGTAACCTGCACTAAAATAAAACACAGGGCATTTAAGTTGCGATGACAAATTAGAATAAGATCTGGGAAATACAGAAGGAATTAAGGAGAGGTTAAAGTGGCAGATAGAAAGAAATAAAATGGAATGAGGCTCGATGCTTTTGGAATTAATTTTTCAGTTCCAGGAAAGTCTTCTAGCTCTGTTGTGCCATTAAAAACTCGCACCTGAATTATTTAGCTTTCAGCTCTTTTTACTGTGGAAATGGTGGATAAGTACTCTTGTTTAGGTCATTACAGTCATTCCAATAGTGAAGCAAACTCTGCTAACAGTGTACTCTGTAGCAGAACATGGTTCCTTTGACAGCAGTTCCCAGTGTTCTAGCATTTAACAGCACATGCATGGATGGCAGATGTTGCTGACCTATTTACAGCTTAATAATGATGATTGTTTTCAGTGTCCTCATTAGGAATAATGCAAAGTTCAGGCCTTGTTACAGAAATATGATCTTGTCAGGCATTCAATAACATGATCTATGATGTTTCCACTCTCCTTACTGTCCAGCTGAATAGCACAATTTATCATACTACCTTTTACCGGAAACCACGATGTTCTGTAGTAATTTATTTTATTGGTTTAGAGTTCAATTTTTTATTGTATATTCAAAGGGTATTTTAACTGATGTTGAAGCCCCACTAAGGTCCCACATCACTAGGTCAAGAACAGTTACTTCCCTTCAACCATTCACTGTATTCTTCACTCTTTCACTGCATTAGTAGAGCAACACTTTGATCACTTTGTTCTAAAATAGCGTTTAATTCACTCTGAGTTCATTCTTGTAAAAAATGTGCATAATTTATGGTTAATTTCTAGTTTTCTTGCAAATTCTATTTATCTGATGTCATTGTCCTATGATGCAGCTGCAAGTAAGTTCTTCATTGCCCCTTAGCATCCATGTACTTGAACATTACTCGTTCAAACTCAACTTTGAACTTGACTTTGACTGTGGCACAAAAGGTGGCAAATCAGACCATCTAGATCTAAATCCTCAGAGCTCTGTCATTGTGGTTGAGATTTCAATTTGTGCAGAAATGTCGATTGGACAGCAAGTTGGGACTGTTTTGTGAAGTTTTCTTATCCGGTTTCTATTCACTTGAATAAGGTCTGGAGAGGTTATTCAATACTAATTATCTTTGAAATTCATTCACAAATAATTCAGTTATATGTCAACAAATATATATAGTTGGCACAATTTTGAAAGGTAAGGGTTTAAATAAAGTAATTGCTTAAGAAATATTCCTTCATAGTGTAGCTATTTAGCAGTTTTTAAATAATATTGGTAAAAATAAGGGTCCAAATAAAATATACCTTTTCAGTCATATTGTTAATCAGACACCTGTGATTAATCTGATTTTAATTCCTTTTAAAAGTTTATAGATAACTACTTGCTGGCTATATTAGATTGGTAGTTTATTAATAAATTACATTATATTCAGAACTTATTTCAACTCTGCCAAAAATATCCTTCTGTACAAAAAAAAATTCTATCTTCTTCAAATGTCAGCAAGCAAATACAATTAGTAGTGATTTGAGATGCAATTAAAAATTCACAATTCCTTGCATCATAGTGACATTTCAGGGAAACTGTGTCAAAGAACATTGCAATCTAATGAAAACCGAGACGATATTACTTCCTTGGAGTAAATACTTAGAAAAGAAGCTAGCCAGAATTTCATCAGATTTGTGTTTCTAAAGATCAGATCAAATGGCTCTTAAACTAATTAAACTTACAATTCAAATTTAACATTACTTTTCATTGTATCCCTTTAATCAAGATGTGTCCACAGTTGGATATGTCATGATTGAAGGAGTTCATAGGAAACATAGGAAGCTTAAGAAATAGGAGCAGGAGTGGGTCATCTGTCTCCTCAGTCCTGTTCCACCATTCAATAAGAGCATAGCTGATCTGGCCATGGACTCAGCTCCATGAACTTCTCTTCTCCATAGCCCTTAAAAATTTGTCTAACTGTGCCTTAAATATATTTAGTGGGGTAGTCTTTACTGCTTCCATAGGCAGAGAATTTCACAGATTCACCACACGCTGGGAAAAGCAGTTTTTCCTCATTCCCATCCTAAATCTATTCCACAAACCGAGATACTATGTCCCCTAGTTCTTGTCTCACTTACCAGTGGAAACAACTTTCCTGCCTCTATCTTATCTATCTCTTTCATTATTTTGTATGTTTCTAAATGATCGCTTCTCATTCTTCTGAATTCCACAAAGTATAGTCACAGAGTAACAGTGGAATGTAACTATTCAAATCAATATAGGTTAAATTCCCAATATATTCCACATACTCCCATACCTAGATTCACTGTTCATCACAACCATGAGATCACACTAATATCAATACTAATTGTACCAAAAAATTTCATTATAAAAGGAAATGTGAAAACACTACCCACATTCTTAAGAGAGGTGAAATCTTCCATGATTTAATTCAACCTTTCCCTTAGTGTTTTCTTTCAATGAAGCATCTTGTCTTGTTAGCATCACACTAGTACCAAGTTGCTGGCAACAAGGAGTCAATAAACTCCCATAAATGTCTATCTTCTGATAACTTATCACAATTATGTCAAAAGTAATCCCACAGGATGGGCTGTAAAATGCAATACACACAGATGGCATTTTTGTTTTAAAGAATCTGGTGGTAGAACTTTATGGAGAAAAGCAGAAATAGGAGCAGGAATAAACTAATTGTCCTTTCAAGACTGTACATCCATTTATCAATTTATTATTTATCAAGATCACAGATGATCTTCCACCTCAGCTCCATTTTTGAGTACTATTCCCATAACTCTTCATTCCCTCAATATCCAAAAACTTACCGAATGAGCAAAGCCTTCCAGATTCACCACACTCTCAGTTAAAAACTATCTTTCAGTTTCATTCCTAAATGGCCTACTCCCTTGGTTCATCCCTCTTCAGTCAAGACAAATACCTTCCTGCAATGACTTGCCAAACAATGTTCCCTCGAACTTGTAACAAGCAGTGTGCACAAAGATCTTGGGCTGTGCAATTTTTTGCCCAGCGACAACAACATGTGAGCACTGAATAATTTCTTCAATAAAAACAATATAAATAAGCCAGTTCTAAAATGCGCAGACAAATCATCGCAAACTCCACGTTGTCAACACCGTTTGCATGGGAAACCGGAAAAGGAAATGTGATTGGATCTGTTTAATTTCTCTCCCATTTTGTTACTCTTATACTGTAAATTTGCCCATTCTTAACTGTAATATTTGTTTTTCCCAGTTTTTCTCCCTTCTACATATTTTTAAAGTTCTTTGTGTCCACTTTTATGTTTCCCACCTCACATATTCTCTTTCAATTTTTCATCAATTTCTTGGCAGTCCTTTGCTGAATCCTAAAATGCTCCCAAACTTTATAACTAGTGCTATTTCTACAACATTGTGTAAGGTTCTTCTTTTGATTTAATGGCATCTTTAATTCCTATTGAAGTTTTCTTACTTTAAGGATTTAAGATAATTTTGTATTTTTTCCATAAGTGCTATCATAACCTGTCTACTGTCACAACTTTTAATGTAATTCCCCAATCAACCAAATTCAACTTGTCCCACATGATATTAACCACAGTTTTGGATTGAACTATACTGATTTCAAACTCAATATAAAATTCTATCATATTATGTTATGGTCATTTTTCAGACCAACTGAGTTTAAATTGGAAAAGGTTTTTGTGCAGGATTTATTAGTTTTATTACATCAATTCTCTTGAGGATAAAACAAATCTAATTTGACATCTGCAAATCTTTACACTTCATTCTGCGTGCAGCAAAAAAAGACAAAAAGTATAAGGGTTTATTATTTCAAATCATAAATCTCATTTAAATTCACAAATCGAGAAAGCATTTTTACACCAAATTGCAAGGAGTTTATTGTAGCATATTCCTCAAAAGCCCATATTTCATCAAAGTCAAGGTCAAAATCATGAACTTTTATACTGGTTCCAACAAAACATAGAACTAGAATTTACAAAAAAATCACATTTTTTTTCTAAATGGAAAACACAAAGATTGTTAGGACGATCTGTTTAAAATCTTCTATAATTTAAACAATTATTGAACATGTTCAGGGAAAAGGAATGTAATCCACCCAAATGAAAAAATAGGCTATGTTTCCAATATATTCCACATACCCCCAGGATTAATTATTTTGCAATGTGCATTTCCCTAGTTAGTGCATAGCTGACTTGATAATTACACTTAAATTTGATTCTGTCCAGAGGTGAGTATGCAACTTATAAATAATTACATGAATGCTATTTCTGGAAATCTTAGTAAGTTTTACCTCATAGGTTCGTACCTTCTCCATATCAATCCCTTTAGACATTGACCACGTTGACACTATATAATCCATAACACGTTCACTAAGTCCTTTGGGGACTTGGTAAAGTTTGAGAAAATCCCGCACATTATTTAGCATTTCATGGTAGCGGTTGGTGTTGGCGTACATTTGCTGGAAGATCGTTGTGACGTTTCCAAAAATAGTTGCATAAAGAAGAGCTGCAATTCAAAAAATGGAAGAGATTTGAGTCATTTTTGCTTTGCATACATATTTTAAAATCTGCTTAAGTGAACATCTCTGGGGTGGAATATCAACTGGAGATTTCAAAATCCCCTGCTGAAATCTAACTTGTGTAACAAAGTCCTTTAAGCATTTCCTCTGTTAAACTCCTTCTTATTGCATTTGTTTTTCACTCTTTCAATATATGTTTATGCATTCACACTTCAGTAGCACCATTGTTCTTCCAAAACTAATTGCGCAGTTGGTAGACATAAGACAGAGGAGCAGAATTAAGCCATTTGACCAACTGCATCTGTTCCACTATTCTATCAGGGCTCATTTGTTAACTTTTTCAATCCCATTCTCCTCCCTTCTCCCCATAACCGTTGACACCTTTACTAAACAAGGATCTATCACTCTATTTTAAATATATCCAATGACCTGGCCTCCACAACCGTCCACTGCACTGAATTCCATCAATTTAGCATCCTCTGGCTAAAGAAATTCCTCCTCATCTCTGTTCTAAAAGGATGTCCTTGTAGTCTGAAAGGACACTAAGTTGCTGGATATAGCATTCTAAATCAAAGTACAGTTCATTTTAACCTGGAAATTCTAACAGTGAGCCAGCAGAAAGAACACAAGATCCAGTTAGAAATAAATTAAGTCTGAGCTTGTAGGCAGATCTTTCTTTCCTTGATTTATACTTCTTCATGGGTCTAACCCAGAAAGACTTGGTTGGAAATGTTTCTGGGTACCGAGAACACTGTCAGTTTCATTCACCAAGGATCTCAATGTCTTTTTATGTAAGCATTCAAAGGCATACAAAAGGTATACAAATTCTCACATTATCCAGTGACCCTGTGATCTCTGTCTCGGAGGCTCAGAACCCCCTTCAAGTGGGCGAACCCTCAGATGTATCATGGTATATCTGGGTGGATTCTGAAGACCAGAGTGTTCAAGGACATCTTCAACCTCTCACTGCTGCATTCAGAGGTTTCCATGTCCTTCAAAGGGGCAGTAATCATGCCAGGGCTAAGGAAGGGCATGCTGAGTTGCCTCGATGACTATTGCCCAGTTGCACTCAAATCTACCATATTGAAATGCTTTTAAGAGATTGGTTATGGCTAGAATTAACTCCTGCCTAAGCAAGAACCAGGACCTGCTGCAGTTCATTGCAAGCAGTCTACAGCAGACACAATCTCACTTGACCTCCACTTTGGAGCAATAAGACAACAGCAAAACATATAGTACTGTATGTCAGGCTGCTGTTCAGCGATTACAGCTCAGCATTCAATACCATCCTTTCCTCAGTAATAATTACCAAGCTTTTTAACCTCAACTTCTCTACCCCCCTCTGCAACTGGATCCTTGACTTCCTTATTGGGAATTTGTACCAGTCGGTACAGATTGGTAATAGCATCTCCTCCTTGCAGATAATAAACATGCCGCATCTCAAGGATGCGTGCTCAACCCACTGCTCTAGCCTCTCTACACACATGACTCTGTGGCTAAGCTCAGCTCAAACACCATTTATAAAGTCGCAGATGACACCACAGTTCGTAAAATCCCAGATGTCGACAGTGGCTCGAATTTGTTGGGAATTTGAGGCGATTTGGTATGTCACCCAAGTTTCTATAGAGCATTCCAACTGGTTCCCTCACACCATGGCATAAAGACTCCAACATGCAGGATTGCAAGAGGTTGTAGAGGGTTGTAGGCTCAGCAGACTCCATCACAGGCACAATCCTCAACACCTCCAAGGATATCTTCGGGAGGTGGTGCCTCAAGACTTTGGCACCCATCATTAAAACCTTCACCATCTGGGTGTGCACTCTCCTTATTACTGCCATCGGGGGGAGGTACGGAGGCCTGAAGACCTGCACTCTCAATTATTCAGGGGCAGCTTCTTCCTTCATCAGTTCTATGAGTGGTCCATGAACTCATGAATACTATCTTGTACTTTATAGTAATTTTATGTCTCTGCACCATACTACTGCCACAAAACAACACATTTCCTGTCATATTAGACAGTGATAATACACTTGATTCTGATTCATGCTCATCTTTTATAGCAGAAATTGCAAAAATCTATGAATAAGCAGAGCAATCAAGTAGTGGTTTCGAAACTACAGAAACATTCTGGATCAAATAATACTCCTTAGAGTGGTAGCCTGGAATCGTTTGACTGATACAACTGAAAACAGGTTTGTCACAAGAGTAACCTAATTGCAATTAACTGAAAATGAACACTGAAATTATTCAAAACTAATTTAAACTTGTTTTGGGGGTAAGGCAATCAATTTAAGTATAGAAGAATACTAAAACATGTTCTTGGGCCCAAACATAGCAGCTTTAAGGTTCTATATGATGTTCAACAAATTTATATAAAGAGCAAAATTCATAAATCTAATTAAAATGAAGCAGGACATGGGTAGAGCTATACAGCATTCTAGTACAAACTATCTTAAACTAGTTAGAAGATTACGGCCATTTTGCTTTGGATGTAAGACGCATCCAAAGTGACGCAATCTTTTGCAGTATTCTGGCTAATTAGGAATTAGCCTGCAAAGTCTTTATCTAGGGTCTTTGGTCTGAGGCGATTTGGTATATCACCAAAACCTCGAGCAAATTTCTAGAGATGTACCGTGGAGTAAGCGTTCGGCACGGACTAGAAGGGCTGAGATGGCCTGTTTCTGTGCTCTAATTGTTATATGGTTATATTAGCTATATGGACAGGAAAGGAATGGAGGGTTATGGGTTGAGTGCAGGTCGGTTGGACTAGGTGAAAGTAAGAGCTTGGCACGGACTAGCAGGGCCGAGATGGCATGTTTCTGGTCTGTAATTGTTATATGGTTAACATTCAAACTGGTTGCATCACCCTGTGGTATGGAGGGGCAATTGTGCAGGATTGGGAAAATCTGCAGAGGGTTGCAAATTCAACCAACTCCACAGCCTCCCCAGCATCTTCAAAGGCAACATCTCAAAAAGGCAACATCCATCATTAAGGACTCCTGTCACCCAGGACATACTCCCTTCTCATTGCTACCATCAAGAAGGAGGTGCAGGAGCCTGAAGAAACACACTCAACATTTTAGGAACATTTTCTTCCCCTCCAACATCAGACTTCTGAATGGACAAAGAACTAACCTGTAAATACTACCTCACTATTTTTCTCTCAACACTACTTACTGAATTTAATTTTATATAATAACAGGAACAGGAAGATTTAGCCTGCCTGTCAAGAGGTTTAAAGTTTAGCTGTAGACATCTATTTCTAATTTAGCTGATGTTAAAATATGTATAGTGGTTTATTTAAAGACTTTAATAAGCAGTTCCTTTTAATTGGCTATCTTTCTTTAAATTTCATTCACACAAAATTTTGAACTTTCATGATTGTCATCTGTAGTTAACCATGAACTTTTGAACTACAAATGTTAATTAAGTCCTAGATTATACATACCTAGAAATTAATTCTCAAACAGCACTAAACCAGCTATATTATAATGACCACATATTATATCCTGTTGCACAAATTCATATTACTGTTAGGTCTGCTGAGCCGGGGTGTATTACTGGGCAATTAAATCCAACTCTTGGCATTTAATTGACAGTTTTTGCTAAAACATGGAGATGATATATAGACCAGAACCCAGTAAGGATAACCAAATATTGACTCCTGACATGAATGTACTGCTGGATTTTCAATTGCAGCATAAACTTGAACATTATAAAATTCATCCAGAAATTAGAAAACGTCAAGATGTGAAATGCCCAGAATAGACATTAGTGACTTTAATTAGATATTTCAGATTAACAAAATCACAACCTGAATTTATTCTGGAGCATTTCCAGTAGTCCACATGCATTGTTACAATTAAAAGGGAAACTATTCAGTCCAACAGTCCTGTGCCAAATCTAGAAGTGCTGTCCAATTAATTCTTGTCAGCTGTACCATCAGCATTGCCTATATCCTTTCAAGTATAGTATTTGCCTAATTTTCATTTGAATGTCAATATGATTAATATGAATAGCCACACCTTCTTTTTACTCTTTGTATCCAGGCACTTTCCTGGGCACCACAGGGATTAATGCTGGGACCTCACCTTTTAAAAAAAATTTTGGTAAATTGGTAAATTTAGCCCTAAATTTTCTAATGAAAACTATAAAAGAAAGGTGAGAGAAAGACTGAAGTAGTTGACAGAGGAATAATGGACTTTAAGTAATTGAACAAATATTGACCGAATAGATTAGAATATGGAAAAATCTGAAATTGTCCAGTCCGGATGAAGCATCTCGTCCCAAAACATTGACTCTGTATTTTCATTCACAGATACTGCCTGACCAGCTAATTTCCTTCAACATTTTGTGTGTGTTGCTCATGATTCGCAGATTCTCCAGAATCTTGTGTTTCAGGTTGTCCATATAGGCAGGATTAAATAAAAACAAAACATTTTATCTAGATACAAAAGATTCTGCAGATGCTGTAAATCCATAGCAACACATTCAAAATACTGGAGGAACTCAGCAAGTCAGGCAGTATTTATGGAAATGAATAAACAGTCAAAGTTTTGGGCCAAAACCCACCATGAGGACTCAAGTCATTAGGATCGTTCTGATGTAAATTTTGTGCCTAAGTTATCTAAATGTTGGGAAGTTCTAAGATGAAGGGTATCTTGGAATTCTGGCAACGATTAGTACAAGACTAATCATTGCTGGGTACAGCAGATAATTAGCAAAGCTAACAGAATATTGGCTATTACTAGAGACCTTGTGTGCAAAAGCAGGAAGGTTATGACTCCATGACAGAAGCTATTGATGAAGACACATTTGGAGTATTATGTACACTATTGGTCTCCTTACTTAAAGATGGATGTTAATATTTGGAAGCAGTTCAGAGAAAGATTATTGGACTCTATGCAGAATGATTAGGTTGCATTATGATGGAAAGTTAGAAAGGCCAGGTGTGTGTCCACCACTGGACTTTAGAAGAATGAGAAATGAGTACACTGACATATTTGATCCTAAAAGATCTTGGTAAGCTGGATGTGGAGCAAATGTTTCCTTTTATAGAGAGGCTGTCATTGTTTGACTTGTGTTAAATTAGTCACAACTAGGACTTAAACTGAATTTTCATTGGTGTGAAAGATGGCCACGTAATACGTGTAGTTGAGTATCATGTCCATCTGAGGGATAACCAGTGTTTTAATAAAGTGTTATCATTCAAAATCACTCTTTTGTAATCTAATCATCTATTAATGGTACCAACTTATTGAATAGCTTGAAATATTCCTATTAGGTTGCAGTAAGCCATTTGGAGGACCAGTCATATGATGAATATATAGAGACAAATGTAATTATTGTTTCCTTGGAATTTGCAACAATGCGATAGCTTTTCTTTACTGGGATATCTTTGAGCTTCTTGTAACTATAACTGCTTTCAGCTGTAACATTTTCCACCAGTGCATCCCAGTTCCCTGACTGCTGTTCATTTCAGCACCAGCCTATCGGCTGCTAGTTCTAATCACCAACTTAGTTTAAAACATACACAAAGCAAAAGCTTAGACATTGAATCTAAGTAGTTAGCAGCGACTTAGACTTGGAATAATGATCATAATAATAAAAGTAATAATAATAATACTACGTACTTTATTGATCTCGAGTGGGAAATTCTTTTGTTACAGCAGCAACATTTCAAAACACACTTAGCAGTGTGGAGACTTAACTAATAATAAAGTACGGAATAATAATATACACAATAATAATTTACCAATGCACAATAATAATGTAGAAAATAATAAAGCTGGTACCCTTCCCCCCACTAATAATCACTTTATGTGCTGACAATACATGCAAACAAGAGGTTGGGATATCAGCAAAACAGATTTGCTGGTTGCTGTGGGACAACAAGAATCTTCTCCCATGTGGGAACTTGGTTCATTACCATATGCCCGACTTGAAAACTGTTTGGGTTATGAACAGTTCACATGAACAGAACACTGCACAAACTGGGGAAAACCTGAATGTAGTAAATGACCCCTCAAAATCCATGTTTGTCATTTATAAAAGAGCTCATCTTCAATGTGGTGGAAGGGGTGGAGGATCTTGTCCTAGATCTGCCATAGGCCGATGACAAGATTCTCCATCCCTCACTCTGCTGTGGAGATTTTATCCAAACATAGATGTGTATCAGATAGTATATAGTCAGAGATAGGTGTCTTGAAACAAGGAAGGCATAGAGAATAGAATGGCTGAGTGTTAATGATTGGGTTGAAGATAACAAAATTATCCAATGTAAGTTCTTACTAAAGTTCATGACAATGAACAGAGCATGCCATTGCCTGAGGTCCGAATTTGACACCATGCGGCGAAACCACAATTCACCTGGGAACATCCAACAATGACCATTCCTGGGCCAACTTGGTCTAGTCTCATAGTCAATCCCCCAGAAGGAAACATTGAATAGAAATCAATTACATCGATTTTTTGAACTTCCGGTATGCCCTCCCCCTCCTTCACCATTCCCCATTCCCATTTCCCTCTCTCACCTGCACAACACCTCCCTCTGCTGCTCTTCCTCCTTCCCTTTCTTACACGGCCTTCTGTCCTCTTCCATCAGATTTCCCTTCTCCAGCCCTTTATCTTTTTCACCAATCAACTTCCCAGCTCTTTTCTTCACCCCCTGGTTTCACCTTTCAACTACTACCTTGTACTTCTTCCTCCCCTCCCCACCTTCTCACTTTTACTTTCCAGTCCTGATGAAGGGTCTCGGCCCGAAACGTGGACCGTTTACTTTTTTCCATAGATGCCGCCAGGCCCCCTGCGTTCCTCCAGCATTTTGTGTGTGTTGATTGATTGGAAAAATATGTTATCCCAGGCTCAACTCACATGATTTTGTGCAGAAGTAAATCCTTCTGTAAGGGACAATTCAAAGTTCTGAAATGATAAACAACTTGCACAAAATGCTGGAGGAACTCAGCAGGTCAGGCAGTATCCATGGAGACAAATAAACAGTCAACATCTTAGGCAGAAAGCCTTCATCAGGACTGGAAAGGAAAGGGACAGAAGTCAGAATAAGAAGGTGGGAGGAAGGGATGCAGTACAAGCTGGTGGGTGGATAGGTGAAACCAGGTGAGGAGGAAGGTGGGTGGGTGGGGGAGGGCAGATGAAGTATAAGGGGGTAGGTGGAAGAGGTAAATGGCTGAAGAAGGAAACTAGTAGGAGAGGACAATGCACCATGGAAGGAAGGGAAGGAGGAGGGGAACCAAAGAGAGGTGATGGGCAGATGAGAAGAGAAGGGTGAATTCTGAAATGATGAAGATAACATGAACTGCTCATTAGCTCTTCTCACTCTGGATGAGGTCTTTATTCAGCTGCATAGCACCGAAGAATTCATATTGAGCTACCGAGTATCAAGATTCATTAACTATATCTTGAAATCTCTAAAAGTGCAGCACTGAACAAAGAACTGAGAGAAAACTTGACGGAAAACCATGACCATGTCAACTTAGCGTTCATTTGCATGAGATCCACAAACCGGATTCACTTTAATATTATTGACAATACTAAATTACAGAATATTTGGGACAATAGATTTTCATCCTATCAGCTTGATTTGGATTTGAGCTAGAAGTTATTTATTTAAGTTCATTGTTGTATCTGATATTCTGGTTATGAAATATTTCTTTGTAAATGAATTCTAGTATGATTTTCTCTGCGCAGTGTTTTTCTGTCTTGTACAACCATGACTGATGCCAATGTAAATAGGCAGAAAATTGAAACTTTCTCTTTTCAATGATAATCCTCAAAAATAATAATGCAGAAAAAAATCTCAGAGGAAACAAAGTTGAATTGCTTATAGTACATTGTTATACGATGAAACAGAAATGCCTTCCTTATTTTCATTTGGAGCCCCTTTCTTACCAGCAACAAAAATGTACTCATATCTTCCACAATGTGGCCTCTCTCAAAGGGACATCAGTGCAAAGAGGGCAGCAAGATGTGGGAATGGACTCCCAATGAGACTTCCAGTAATATTGAGCCTTACCAGCTTTTGATGGTAGCCTCAAAAAATCCAGGATTGTAAGATAGCTGGCATAATAGCATCACTGGGGTATGCAAACTTAACAGTTCCTGGTGTCTTATGGGATTTCATGCAATTTTAAATTATTTATTTTTGCATCAACTTAATGTCCTGGTAAAAGTTACTCCTGCTTTGCCGTCTCAAAACATGACAGGGTGCAGAGCTTTGTGCGTGGTCACCTCATCATGATGCACTATAGAGCATATAGGCCCAAAAAAATTATTGGTACACACAATGCCATAACCTCCTACAAAGTTAAATCTTGCAACATAGGGGAACACAGAGCATCGCTTTCAGATCATCTCAATGCCTTCTATGCTCACTATGATCACCAGAACGGGGAAGAACCTGCTGCCATCGGGTAGAAGGTACAAATGCCTCAGGACTCACACCACCAGGTTCAAGAACAGTTACTACCCTTTACATATATATATATATTTGCACAGTTTGCTTACTGTTTACAGTTACTGTTCTATAGATTTGCTAAATATGCCCGCAGGAAAAGAATCTCAGGGTTATATGTGGTGACATGTATGTACTCTGATAATAAATTTTACTTCGAACTTTGGATATACAAGTTCATCTTTGCACAGTGCACCTAAACAGTCTGAGTCAGGGACATCTGCTTAAAATTTCAGCAGCACCTATAGCCATGAATGGTCCATACAGAGTTTCCATCACACTACACCATCGAAGGGCAGACAAGGTAAAATATAATTGCAGGAATGGGAGGTGGGTCTAAACGTTTCTTTGCTGAGGCCAGCGAGCACCTGGTAGATGAAAGAGTGAGATATCAGAGAGATCATGGTCACACAAGGTTCTAAGAATGATTATAGGTTAGACACTTGGTCTCATGACAGGGCACCACCAAGGGAAAAATGAGGAAGACTGTTAATTTGAAGTTACTCCGAAAGTGAGTCCTACAATGGTCCAAGAAATGTTGATACGAAAATCAATTGAAATGAGTCAAGAAATCCAGAGGTGGATACTAGATCAACAATATCTGTTGAGTCACTAAGAACAACATAGGCAATATCAGTACAATCACAAAGATCAAAGAGAATCTAAAACTCAATGGATCAGTTACACTGGTGGATATGTTAAATTCACATCACTCTTAGAAAAAGTGATATAATGTATGTAATTAAGTGCAAGTTCCCTCTATGATGTACTTGACCATGTGTGTTCATATCATCCAGTAGCACTTACATCCACTGAAATGAAGTGCTTTGAGAGGTTGGTGATGAAACATATCAAGTCCTGCCTGAGAAGCGACTTAGATCCACACCAGTTTCTCTACTGTCACAACAGGTCAACAGCAAAAGCCATTTCATTGGCTCTTCACTCAACCCTGGAACAACTGGAAAGTTAAAGTGCATACATCAGGATGTTCTTCATGACTACAGCTCAGCATTCAATATCATCATCCCCTCAAAACTAATCAATAAGCTTCAAACATTGGCCTTAGTGCCTCCTTATACAACTGGATCCTCAATTTCCTCACTTGCAGACTCCAGTCAGTTTGGATTGGCAAAAACATTTCCTCCAAAATCCCCATCAGCACAGGTGCACCACAAGGCTGTGTGCTTTGCCCCCCACTCTACTCGCTTTATGCTTATGACTGTGAAGCTAAGAACAACTCCATTACCATATTTAAGTTTGCTGATGGCACTACTGTCTTTGGCCGAATCAAAGGTGGCAATGAATCAGCATATAGGAGAGAGATTGAAAATCTGGCTGAGTGGTGCCACAGCCACAACCTCTCACTCAATGTCAGCAAGACTCAGGAGCTGATTATTGACTTCAGGAGAAGGAAACTGAATATCCATAAGCCATTTCTCATCAGAGGATCAATAGACAATAGACAATAGGTGCAGGAGTAGGCCATTCAGCACTTCGAGCCTGCACCACCATTCACTGTGATCATCTACAATCAGTACCCTTTTCCTGCCTTCTCCCCACATCCCTTGACTCCGCTATCATAAAGAGCTCTATCTAACTCTTTCTTGAAAGCATCCAGACCTCTACTGCCTTCTGAGGCAGAGCATTCCACAGAACCACAACCCTCTGTGTGAAACAGTTTTTCCTCAACTCCGTTCTAAATGGTCTACCCCAGAGGTGTAGACCATTTAGAATGGAAGATCAGCAACTGGAAATTCCACAGTGCTATAATTTCAAAAGATCCGTCCTAGATTCAGTACGTACGTACCATAACGAAGAAAGCACTTCTACTTCCTGAGAAGTTTGTGAAAATTTGGAATGTCATCTAAAACTTCAACAGAATTTCATAGGTGTGTGGTGGAGACTATATTGACTGACTGCATGACAGCCTGGTATGCAAACACCAATGCCTTCCAATGGAAAAGCTGACAAAAAATAGTGGATATAGTCCAGACCATCAGGGGTAAAGCTCCCCCCCACTATTGAGCATATTGTCACAGGAAAGCAGCATCCGTAATCAAGGACCCCCCACCTTTCAGACCATGCAGTCTTCTTGTTGCTGCCATCATGGAGGAGGTCCAGGAGTCTCAGGCTCAGGAACAGTTATTACCCCTCAGACATTAGGGTCTTGAACCAGATTGCCCCCATCACTAAACTGTTCCCACAAACTGTGGACTCACTTTCAAAGACTACACTTCACCTCATGTTCTTGATATCTATTGCTTATTTATTTATTTATTATTATTCTTTCTTTCCTTTTCTTATTGTATTTGCACAGTTTGGTGTATTTTACAAATTGATTGCTTGTCCATCTTGTTGAGTGCAGTCCTTCATCGATTCTATTGTGTTTCTTGTATTTACTATGAATGCCCACAAGGAAATTAATCTCAGGATTGTATGAGGTAACACATATGTATTTTGATAATAAGTTTACTTTGAACTTTGAATATACAGTCTGAGAAGAACCTCAAATATGCCCCACATGCCCCTCAGAGCTCCCCATGTTGCCTTCCCATTACGTGGCACACTCCGCATGGTAGTGCAACCAAGAACAGAAACCCACAGGGTTCCTTCCATCAGACATTTCCAGGATGAGGTTATGAATGTCATTGAAAATCTTTTTGTGGACTGCTACAACAGTTAACTGTTAAAAGTTGCCTCTGGCACAAACTGTTTAGCTTTGCAGGTAATACATTTTGCTGATGTGATGTGATGTGTGGCAATCTAAGTAAAAAGTCTACTTGCTGCTGTTCTGCAATGTCCTACTGTCCAATTTCTTAACGTACTATAAAATCATGTTTATTGACCTCTGATCCTGTATTGAATTAATAGCTTGGGGCAGATGAGTTGTGATCACATAGTGAATTGCAAGTGTGCAATAACAACTGATTAAATATGTACCTAATATTTTAATAACTAGCCAAGCATAAATTACAGTCACTGTTAATAACTTTCACTTGGTTTACTGACAGTGGATGAATTAGTGATGAAAGATAAACTTACAGTACACATCCTAGAAATGGGTTAAAAACGTTCAAGAAGCTTGATTTTCATGACAAATGGATTTATTTAAGGGGGCAATTTTTCATTGAGAGCAAAGATTACAAATGAACAGTTAAACTTTGGAAAATCTTTTTCTTTTTCCATGATTCTTACAAAGATTACACCACTTTAACAATATCATTGTATGATTATGTATTAATGCAGGATAAATAATGTATGCTTTAATTTTACTTTAAGTTGGTGACTGTTGTAGATTTTAAATATAAAATGGTGCATGCATTAGATCTTCAAGCTACTAGTTTAATGACATACAACACTGCTCGTGAAATGTCCAGAATGCACCTGTAATGATCATTCCGTCACAACCTATAATCCATCAGTGAGCTACAGGTGAAGGGAAGTTCAGAAACTCGGTATGGACTTGAAAGGGAAACAAATCACATCAACCTGTACACGATTGAAAATATTATGTTCTCTTTATTTTATGATTGATGAAAATGAATTTCTGCCTGATAAAGAAAACCCGAGAATGGGGCAGAGAGATACCAGGTAAACAGCAGGGTTACTTATGTCAATTGTAATGATGGCAGCAGATGGAAGAACTGCCTAGAAATTGGGTTCTTCAGCACTGAACTTAAAATGTATCTTAATACTTATTATATTTTGTATGGTATGCATCGAATCATTTTGACAACTTGATTTTGCATGGAATTGTAATGTAAATTTGAGATAGAATTTTGTCAAAGGTTTGATGATGGGCCATAAAATATTCTTTTGATCAAGATCTCAGCCCCTTCCAGCACCACAATTTATCATGGACGTACCTCCAAGCCTGTATTCCAATGAGCTTATGTCAACATTAATCATTTGATCAAGATGGATGGCTTGTGCTAGTTGAGTCATACATACTGCAGATGATCTTATTCATACCAGTCATCACCAGATCACAGGATTACAGTTATCCTGTATGTTCCACATTTGCACTGTCAACATACATTAGCCAATCTTGTGACAGTGTAAAGAGTCAGCACCACCTTTGCGATTTATGTTCTTCTAACTGGAGGATCTGTGGTACAGCAAGGATTGTGAGACACTGTTCTGATCTCCCACAATCTTCAGTCAGCGACACCAGCTAGGAATCAGGTTGTCCACAGTGCCACAGGACCACATTCCAGAGGCACACATTCTCCTGGCCACTCCTGGAGATATCGATAATGCTAGGCCACTCAGTGAGCTCTGAGAGCAGAAACCATCCGCCATGAGGAACTGCAGTTCATGATTATTTCAGCATCTTACTCCAAACTGTGCTTCTATCTGATTGTTTCAAAAAAGGAAAGCAACTCCAATTTTGAGTAGCTGATAAGGCATCTCTACTTTGACCATTCATACTGGAGAAATATGTTCAGAGCCCAAAAACTACAGTGGAGTCCGGTTAATTGGGCCATTGATTAATCAGGGCAGCCACTTATTTGGGACACCAGTTAAAGAACACAAACTAATTGAGAAAATAGTCAGGATTGCCTTCTTTTGTCTGGAACACTATACCGCTTCATTGAGGCAGGAGATTGTTGCCAAATAGTTTCTGATTAACATCAGTCACATGCACCAGCGTGGCCACGAGACATTACACCATGCTTAGACTGAATAATGTTTATATACAGTTTGTCTGTATTCAAAAAAACAGTGCTTTTGTAATTGATAGTCGACAAGAAAGAAGCAGTAAGATAATTCAGAACTGTTTTGTTCACTAAAGTTTCAAACGTTCATGCTTGGAGATACCAGAAACAGCCAAGAGTGAAAATGAAACAATTACACTACTCCAACAAATCAAGAGCTACAAAGAATTTAAAGGTATTGACAATAATCTTGAATGTTACAATGAAAATGTAGATTTGGAAGATGCAATCGTCAAAAACATTCCATTATCTGCACTAGGTGTCTGTGCTGATTTTAGATTGACTTTGCAGTCTAATCTGTAAAAAACATCTAAAGTTCATAGCAGTATACATTGTCTGGATGAATTCCTCCACTGATGACTGTTGAGAACCAATATGCAATTTTGTATACTATGGTAGTTTTGCTAATATTCTAATTTGTTCTGTATTTCATTTAAGTACATAATTTGTTACTTAATTAAAGAGTAGTTTGTTCTATTTATATCTTTTTAAATATTTCCATGAAACTTCGGCTAATTGGGGCAGCCACTTAATTGGTCCAAAATGTACCGTGCCCGATATGTCCCAATTGATTGAAATCCATTGTATTTAAAATGCAATGTAGTTTGTAGAGTATAGTAGCACTGGAGACTTAAAATTAACAAACAATTTCAAGAAGTGATCTGTTAAGCTTTCTTTTATTGGGAGAAAATAAAATTTGCAATTACAAAGCAATAGGATATAAAGTGTGCACAGATATTATGATCTTTTTCTGGTTCAGCTCATGAACTATTGATGGTGGTAGTAAACTGTTAGTTTATTGTTGAATTTTATGGTTTGTAAGGTTTGGACTTAAATTTCAAGAAGATTTCCTACTGCAGCATTTTGGATTTCACAGTTTCAGCACCAGTTACAGATTACAGTAGAAAGATTAAAGTTACAAGCTTGAGGCTATAATCATTTATCCTTCAGTTCCGAGGATCCATTAGGCTCCTACATTTGCTGGTGCTGAAACTGGACCACTTACTTCCTTCATCATTCACACTGTTGAATTGGCATTTTAGCTTGTTGAAAGTATAAACGGAACATTAATAGAATTTTATTACTTTCCTCTGTATTTGTCACTAAGGAGAGTGCCTTTCACTGATTGTGCAAAGGATAAATTCAGGTGCCATTTTGTTAAATAAATATAAAATATTTTAAGAGTTTTCTTCATTAACAAACTAAAAAATCAATAACTTTCTTGCAAAAGGAGTGAATATCTACCTACATGCTGTACACTATCTTGATTTGGAGTGAAATGCTTAGCCTAGACTTTGCAGTTAAATAACTCCAAGTAGCACACCTGTGCAGGTTAATACATTTGTAAACTACTGTTCATTTCTCCCTGCTTCTTTGCAGTAGAACCACTGAATGATTACAGCATTTGGCTATATGAGTCTGAATCAGCTTGAAGCAAAAGCAATCCAGTTAGTCCTACCTCCCTATGTTTTTCCCACAGCCCTGTGAATTCTTTCCTTTCAGATTTGTAGCCAACTCCCTTTGAACGTAACAGAGCTTTGACAGGAGATTCAGCATTCAGATGAATGGAAGGTTATAAAGATGTAGAATTTAAATTATGGACATCAGTAATCTGGCCAGAAGAAAATTATGGCATGTTCATACAAGTACAGTATATCCTCAACATTAATTATCTGTCCATTACTAAAGATTAACTTTTAGAAGCCCACTTTAATGTTTATTGGAGATTTTAAAAGATTGCAAGTATTAAATAACAAATATTTAACTTTCAGAGCTGTACAGCACAGAAACAGGCCCCCCCAACCACTGTCTCCCTGCCAACTATCGAGTACCTAACTTGGTCAGTATGCTTTGGTACTATAGGGCTGCACAAATCTATGAGTACCTGTCTTGAGCAACTTCACAGGCAGTACTTTCCAGGTTGCAACCACACCCCGGGTGGAAAAAAATATTGTAGTCAGAATCCCTTTTCAACCACTTACTCCTCACATTAAAACTACACTTTGGGGAAAAAGATTTCAATCTATCTATGTCATAATTCTATACAAATCTATCAGGCCTCCCTCAGCCTCCTCTGGCTGTAGGAAAACAAGCCCAGTTAATCTAGTCTTTCCTCTTAACTGAAATATTCTATATTCCAGGCCGCATCCTGCTGGAACACTTCTACAACCTTCCCGCTGTAATTACATGCTTCCTATGGAGTGATGACCAGAACTACACACAATATTCCAGCTGGGGTTCAACCAATGTTTAATAAAATTCAACAAGCCTTCTCTCCACTTATATTCTGTGCTCAGGCTAAATGAAAGCAAGCATACTTTTAAACCTTACTTTTGCCACTTTATCTACGGTACCTGTGTGGCCTCTTTCTTAGGTCTGATACATTAAGGTTTTCTTGTTCTTCTATATTCCCTAGGACCATACTAATCATTGACCCTAAAAGCACCATGTCACACCCATCAGGGTTAAATTCCAACTGCCATTGCCCTGCACAATTTACTATCTGATCAAAATTACTCGGCAGTTGAAGACCACAACCATGCCTCCACTTCATCAATTTAATAATCTCATCTTTCTTTACTGCCTTTATTTCACTCTCAACTCATGCTTTTGTATTGATTTAAATATAGCATACTTGCAAGTTGTGCACAGACGAACTGTTAGACACGGTCTCAAATGCAAAATCTGCCATGAGCCCGTGCAAATGAATTTTGTTTCTAAATACCATTTTGCATTTCTTAAAATTTGTATTACAAACTATTCCTTGGTATATTTAAGAGTGGTAGCTTGATGCTGTTTCATTAATATCAATGAAAATAAATTTAAAATTAAAAAATGCAATAAAAACAGTACTGTAAACTTCTTAATCAAACTATCAATTAAGTAGCTGGAAGATAATCCATTGATTGTACCTCCTAAAAATATACAGAATCAATGTCATATTACATTGGGATGCAACAGTCAACTTCACGGACGAATAGAGAGTGGGGAGGGGAGGCTTCAGGCTTTGATATTCTATCATTCACTCTATGGGGGTTTCTTGTTTCATGGATGTTTGTGAGGAGTACGAGTTTCGGATTGTATACTGTATCCATTCCCCGATATTAAATGAACCTTTGAAATAATTAAAATAAAAAAATATACTCAATGTTCTAAGCAGTATCTAACATTCCCCTTGTACCCAGATGTACCAGTATAATTAGTTTATTGTCTTGAAGGTTTACAGATTGGCAGCATGCAGAAATTACCAATGGTCATTAATTTGACTTCAGGATATGATCAATTTTGTTAGTAGCATTGACTTCTTTGTCAATAAACCTGGATGAAGGATTAGAAAGACTCAGGCTGTGCTGAGTTGAAGTCAACTCTGCCAAAGAAAAGCAAAGCAACATAATAGAGATTACAGGCTTCCGGCTAATATAACTTGGTTCAGACTCCACTGACTTCAACAAGGATTCTTCAGTCTGTTTGGTTAAGAAGCTTCACTGCTTACTCAAGTCTCAGATCTCATGTAGAGAGTGTCACTCTAAAATGGTTTTCTCATTCTCAAATTTTTTCAGAACAAACATCCATGGACAACTGCAAGTTTGTTCAAAGTAGTGCTGGTATGATTGCCATGGAATGCAAAATCTGCCCATCACTAACTTTTAGATTGGACAGCTCAAGCAGTGAATGGACAGACTGGCTTGTGAGAGGGAAGCTTGAAAGTTCAAATGTGGTATGCAAATTGAATTCATAGAGTATATCATTAAAATAATTTTCAATTATAATTAGGACAGATTTTTTGGCATCATGTCCACTGACATGACCCTTAGTCCACACCAGCCCACAATTACCTGACTTAGGTCTAAACAATCTATTTTGAGATGTCAGGTGGTGAGGTGCAGACGGGGATTAGGCCTCAGGTGATAGAATGCACCAGAATGCACTGTGAGTTTTTGATAAGGGACACAAAGCTCAAGACAGTGTTGTTAGCTTTTTAATAGGTATTCAATGTCTCTGACATTGAGGGCCATTAAAAACTAATAGAATTGATCAAATAAAATTTAAAGGATTTAAGTTGTTTAAAAAATAAGAAAACAAATACTTCCCTTAGTCATGGAATCACCAATGAATTGAGATCCTGTGACAGGTCTGACCTGGTCTAGGATCGGAGTGACAATTCCCCAATGTAATACTGAAAAATCACAGCCAAGGAGCATAGTAAACACCTCTGCCATTTAGTAACTCCTGGCATTGCAACTGGTCTGCACAAGTCCAGGACTTGAGCATCAAAAATGGTCCCTTCAGACAAGCAAACACAGCCAATAAGAATCACCTCATTATTGTTCTTTTGAGGCTTTCAATGAAATGTCATTAACCAGGAAACTCATCACATAATTGAAGCCATTTCATGCTGCTGCCTACCCCATTCTCTTTTCTGGAGATGAGATCAGAAACAGAGGGCAATCCTCTGTCGCATTTGTGCTATTGCAGCCTTCATTAAGTTAGGCTTCGTAAATCCCTCAAGGTAATTCTTCAATGACACTCATGACAACAAGGCAATAATTCACATCTCTGTTAATGGCCACAGACTGCCTAGCCTTTGCAATAAATATTGATCCTTGAACTATTTGCTTGGCAGTTTGCATTACAACAATCTAAACGCAATTCCTCCAGATCTGAGGGTGGAACATCAAAATATCACAATTTAAAATGGTTTCTGAGCCAAGGGTAGAATTGATTACAAAACTAAAAAAGCAAAACACTTAATGATTTGAAGTAAACAATATGAAGTGGCGGTATGTTGTCAGCAATTTAAATAACAGAGAAGACTTTAATTTACTACAGATTATAATACTCAGTTCTTCGAGTTAAGAAATCCGTATCCTTAAAATATATTTTCACCTTGACCTATGGAGTAATCCCAAAAATAATACTATCGGTGAAAAGGAAAGGACAGCTTTTATGCTGATGAATCATTTCAGAAATCTTCAAGAGATCTTTAATAAAAGATCACAAATTTTATCCAGATAAAATATCTTCAGTGACCATTCAAACACTCTTCCTTTGCCACTAAAATAATCTCGCACCCTATGAGGAACTGACCTCCAAGAGGACCACAAATTTATTGTAGTTTGGAGGCTTGCATGCTTCAATGACCCGAAGAGGCCAGATTAAAAGTGGTCCACCAGTCCTCCAGGTTCGGGGGTTCAGCTCAGGGCTAACAACTCTGAGTGATAAAGCAAAATTTTTATGGGAAAAGCAAAGAATCCTTCTACATCTGCTTGTGATGGTATTCCTGAGTCTCCACCGGGAGTTACATGACTGACAGTGGTGAAATCTGAGAGGAAGCTACTAACGTGATAAAGGAAGCCTTAAACATCGCCAGAAAAGGAGAACCTTCATTGCTGCCCTAAATGCCAGCAGCAGTAAACTATCAGGAACTGAACCAAATTGGTCACAGCTTTGGTGCCATACCCAAAGCCGAATTTCAGAACATATCCATCCTCCCATTAAGACTACGTTCCCCTCCATGAGCTCGTTCATGTCACAGTAATTTGCTGCTGAAATTCTTCCCATTCTTCTGTGGATCTGACTACTGCAATCATAGCTGGCACCCCTTGCTTAACTCTTCAAAACTGCTATTGGTTTCCTATTCTCACCTTTACTTCTGATAAGTGATGCATTGGGATGAAAAAGTCCCTTTCATTTCCAACTGCTTTGTTCCCACTTATCTCTCTGATCTCCATTCACCCCGTTAAACTCCAAAGTATTTGAGCACTTCCCATCTTTGGTTTTCCTAAACGTATTCTACTCTTGACAATATTGCAGAAGGGCAGTACTGAGAGCTCAATATTCTGGCATTCCATTGTTTTAGAAGTGACAGAGTAGCGTTACTACTCAGAGAAAATGTCATGGCAGTGCTCAGTCAGGACAGACTGAAGAACTCGTCTAGTGAAGTATTATGAGGAATAAGAAAGTTAAGACAACATTAACAGGACAATATTACAAACACCCAACAGTCTGCAGGATTTATAGGAGCAAGTTTGTTGAGAGATTGCATTCTGCTGCAAGAAACATAAGATTGTTATAGCAGGTGACTTTAACCTTCCACATATTGATTGGGAATCCCATACTGTAAAAGGACTGGATGGGAAAGAATTTGTCAAATATGTTCAGGAAAGTTTTCTGACTCAGCACATAGAAGTCCCTCAGAGAGAGTGTACGACGCTTGATCTGCTATTAGGGAATGAGACAGGGCAGGTGACAGAGGTTTGTGTAGGGGAACATTTTGCATCTAGTGATCATAATGCCATTAGTTTCAAATTAAATATGGAAGAAGGATAGGTCAGATCCGCAAGTTGAGATTCGAAATTGGGAAAGGCCAATTTTGATGGTATCAGAAATGATCTGGCAAGTGTAGAATGGGCCCGACTGGTTTTTGGCAAGGTGTACTTGGTAAGTGGGAGGCCTTCAAAAGTGAAATTTTGAGAGAACAAAGCTTCTATGTGCCCATCAGAATAAAAGGTAAATTAACAGGTGGAGGGAACCTTGGTTTTCAAAAGATATTGAGGGCCTGGTTAAGGAAAAAAAAGGAGGTGCATGCAGATAGGAACAAATGAGATGCTTCTGGAGTATAAGAAATGCAAGATAACACAAAAAAAAAAGGCACAAGGTTGCCCTAGCAGACAAGTTGAGGGAGAATCCTCAGGGATTCTACAGATGTGTTAAGAGCAAAAGGATTGCAAGGAGCAAAACTGGTCCTCTGGAAGATCAGAATGGTGATCCATCAGTGGAGTCAAAAGAGATGGAGGAAACCTGAAATCCGTATTTACTCAGGAAATGGACACAGTCTATAAAAGTGACCCAAAGTGGCACCAACTTTACGGACCCTCTACAGATTTCAGAGGAGAAGGTGTTTGCTGTTTTGAAGCATGTTAGGGTGGATAAATCCCCAGGGCCTGACAAGGTGTTCCCTTGTACTCTGTGGGAGGCAATTGCAGAAATTGCAGGGGCCCTAGCAGAGATATTTAAATTATCCTTAGTGACAGCTGAGGACTGGTGGATAGCTAATGTAGTTCCGCTGTTTAAGAAAGGCTCTGAAAGAAACCAGGAAGTTATAGGCCGGTGAGCCTGGCATCAGAGGTGGAAAAGTTATTGGAACACATACTGAGGGACTGGATACATGAGTATATGGATGGACATAGACTGATAAGAGATAGTCAGCACGGCTTCGTGCATGGCAGGACACATCTACCCAACCTCATAAACCTTTTCGAGGAAGTTACCAGGAAAGTTGATGAATACAAGGCAATGGATGTTGTCTACATGAATTTTAGCAAGGCATTAGGCAAGGTCCCACATGGGAGGCTTGTCAAGAAGGTTCAGTCACTTGGCATTCAAGATGAGGTAGCAAATTGGATTAGACATTGACTTTGTGGGAGCAGCCAGAGAGTGGTAGTAGATGGTTGCCTCTCTGACTGGAGGTCTGTGAGTAGTGGAATGCTACAGGGATGGGCGCTGTGTCCATTGTTGTTTGTCTTCTAAATCTATGATCAGGATGATAATGTGGTTAACTGGATCAGTAACTTTACAGATGACACCAAGATTGGGGTGTGGTAGATAATGAGAAAGACTATCAGAGTTTGCAGTTGGATCTGGACCAGCTGGGAAAATGGGCTGAAAAATAGCATATGGAACTTAATGCAGAAAAGTGCAAGGTTTTGCACTTCAGTGGGGCCAACCAGAGTAGGTCTTACACAGTGAACAGTACGACACTGAGCAGTGTGGTAGAACAAAGTAATCTGGGAATGCAAGTCAATTCTTCATTGAAAGTGGCACCACAGGTAGATAGGATTGTAAAGGAAGCTTTTGGCACATTGGCCTTCATAGATCGATGCATTGAGTACAGGAGATGAGATGTTATGCTGAAATTGTATAAGATATTGGTGAGGGCTAATTTGGAGCATTGTGTGCAGTTTTGGTCACCTACCTACAGGAAAGTTCAAAGTTCAAAGTACACTTATGATCAATGTAAGTATAAATTATACAACCTTGTGATTTGTCTGCTTACAGGCCGCCTGTAAACATGTAAATAAGGTTGAAAGAATACAGAGAAAATTTACAAGGATATTGCCAGGACTGGAGGACCTGAGTTATAAGGAAAGATTGAACAGGTTAGGACTATTCCTTGGAACACAGAAGATTGAGTGAAAACGGATGTATACAAAATGAGGGGTATAGATAGGGTAAATGCAAACAGGCTTTTTCCGCTAAGGTTGACGGGGGGTTCTACAACTGGAGGTCATAGGTTATTGGTGAAAGGTGAAAGGTTTAAGGGGAACATAAGAGGAAACTTTTCACTCAAAGGGTCATGAGAGTGTGGAAAGAGCTGCCAGTGCAAGTGGTGTATGTGAGCTCAATTTCAACGCTGAAGAGAAGTTTGGATAGGTATGTGGATGGTAGGGAAATGGTGCCAGTGCAGACTGAGGCCAGTAGGCAGTTTAAATGGTTTGGCATGGACCAGATGGGCCAAAGAACTTGTTTCTGTGCTGTACTTTTCTATGACTCTAACATCCCGTAGCTGTCAAAGATTTAAGTTCCGAGACACAAGCTGCAGATGCTAGAATCTAGAACAAAAGAAAACTGTTGGGGGAAGACAATGGGTCAGGCTACATCAGTGGAGGGAAATGCACAGTTGACGTTTCAGATCCATACGAAGGGCCTGGACACAAAACATCGACTATTTCCCTCCATATAAGGCATGGAGTCCCATCCTTTAACTTCTTTCTTTATCTACCTCCCTTTCCTCCCGAAGTCCAGCTCATGAACTGAAACTTTATTCACATACCTCTTTATTGCTTATATGAATTTGCATCAATATTTTGCTTGCTGTCACTCCAATGAAGCATATGAGGCCATTTCTAATCCCTCATGGGCATCTTATGAATGCAATTTATTACTCTTGATTTAAAACATAATCTCTAATTTGCTAATGTGTTTGGTTTGTTGCATTATATAGGGCTATATCGCTTACATAATTTTATTTCAATTTTAATTCCTATCCCCTTCACACCTGTTTCCTTGACCTAATTGGGAATATAGCTGGAGTCAGAATTAATCAATTATTATCAATGTCACTCATTAATGGAGCCACAGCGATAACAAGACAAGTCCATCAAATGTTCAGTCATCATCATTATCATCATCATCAGGTGCCGTGCCCAGTTTGGGCTTTGACTGCCATGGCCCACACACTCCTGTTTCGGCTCAAGTGGATCAATTCATTGGTATTCATTTCCAGTTCTCTGGCTGCTGTCTCCATCATCATTTGCCTTTGCATTCCTTTTGCTTTCTTCCCTTCAATCTTTCCCATAATTACTGTGCATTCTAACTCCTCTTTCCTAATCACATGTCCAATGAAGTTACGTTGCCTTTTCATGATCTCATACATTATTTCTCTTTTTGTGTTTGCTCTGTTCATGACATCCTCATTAGATATTTGTTTTGTCCATGATATTCTTTGCATCCTCCTCAAAAACCACATCTCTGCTGCTTCAATTCATTTCCTCACGTTACTAGACAACTTAATTTATCCCATGCCCATCCACCCAGGTCATGTTGTGTCCGATAACCCACAGTACCCCATCCCACCAATGGCCCCACACCCTTCTTACCATTCACCTCACACCGACACATAGACAGGTTCCCAACACCCACATCCACCCTCCCAGCTTGGGGAACCACAACAAACTGATCCCGCAATCCTGACTCAGGCGCAAAACTAAAACCATTGGATGCATGACTGGAGAGCCCGGAGCCTCCAGCTGTCCAGCTCGGTCCCGGCCCTTTCCCACTGCGACCGGCCCTCGATTTACACAAACTCGAGATCAATCCCTTCCTCACCGCCACCTGAACAGGAGAAACACCAGCATCAGCTGGGGTTGACATCGTACTGCGATTTGCAGTAGGTCTCTGTATGCGGTAAAACTCCCCGCTGTCGGATATGGAGACCAGAACCATACGCAGTAAAACTCCCGGCGTGGAACCATAATCCTCTCCGAACAAATCCACCAACAAATCTCCCCTCCCCCACCTCTCTTTCCCTCCCTCCCGTCACACCCCGCGCTCTCCACCTCATCCCGTACAGAACATACATTAACAATATTTAAATGCCAAGTGGCGTTTGTAACTAGGATCTTTGTAGGTTCCAGATCCTCGGTAATGGTCTTTCTATATGAGGATCAGAGGGTTCTTGGGGTCCAAGTCCATAGGACACTCAAAGCTGCTATGCAGGTTGACTCTGTGGTTAAGAAGGCATACGGTGCATTGGCCTTCATCAATCATGGGATTGAATTTAAGAGCCGAGAGGTAATGTTGCAGCTATATAGGACCCTGGTCAGACACCAGGAGTACAGTTTTGAATTTTGGTTGCGTCACTATAGGAAGGAAGGATGTGGAAATCATAGAAAGGGTGCAGAGGAGATTTACAAGGATGTTGCCTGGATCAGAGAGCATGCCTTATGAGAATTGGTTGAGTGAACTCAGCCTTTTCTCCTTGGAGCGACCGAGGATGAGAGGTGATCTGATAGGGGGTTACAAGATGATGAGAGGCATTGATCACGTGGATGGTCAGAGGCTTTTCCCCAGGGCTGAAATGGTTGGTATGGGAGGGCATGGTTTTAGGCTGCTTGGAAGTAGGTACAGAGGAGATGTCAGGGGTATATTTTTTAAACGCAGAGTGGTGTGCGTGGAATGGTCTGCCAACGGCGGTGGTGGAGGTGGAAATGATAGGGTCTTTTTAGAAATGGCTCCAGGATGGCTGCATGGATCTTAGAAAAATAGAGGGCTATGGGTAAAGCCTAGGTAGCTCTAAGGTAGGGACATGTTTTGCATAGCTTTGTGGGTCAAAGGGCCTGTATTGTGCTGTAGGTTTTCTATGTTTCTATATTATCCAACATTCTGAGCCATATAACATAGCTGGATAAACGTAACATTTCAGTACTCTGAGGCGGGTTGTCATGCCTAGTTTAGTATTGGTCAGTATACTCTTTATTCTTTTGCCATCCCTATTCTTCTTTTGATATCCATGTCGTACCTGCCATCTGATGTCACCCAGCTTCCTAAGTAGCAAAAGTTCTGTACTTGTTTTATGTCTTCCCCATTTATTCTCAGCCTGCAGATAGGATTCACCTTCTTTTTGGATATCACCATACATTCTGTCTTTTTGCGATTGATAGATAGACCCATTTTTGCACTTTCTTCAACAACTATATCAATTAAGTTTTGTAGTTCTTCCTCCGTACTTGCAATTAACACAATGTCATCTGCACATCTGAAATTATTGATGTTTTCACCGCCAACTTTGATTCCCAAAATGTCTCCTGTTTTTTGTAATATTGTTTCACTGTACACATTAAATAAATCAGGGGAGAAAACTCACCCTTGTCTAACGCCTCTCTTGATTTTCGTAAACTGACTCACTTCTCCATCTATTCTTACAGCGGCAGTTTGTTCCCAGTACAGATTCCTGATTAGACGGAGGTCTTTCGAATCTAGATCTAGAGTTTCCTGTAATATTTCAAATAACTTATTGTGTTTCACTTTATCAAATGCTTTTGTGTAGTCAATTAAACAAACAAGCAAATCTTTTTGCACATGAATAGCTCATTCTGATACTACCCTTTACATCAATATCGCATTTCTTGTACCTTTGTCTTTCACAAAACCACATTGTTCTTTACCTATTTCAGCTTGTATCTTACTTTTAGCTCTTGTCATCAAAATTCTTAGAAGTATCTTGGTGATATGACTCACTAAACTTATGGTCCTATGTAATTCACATTCTATTGCTCCAGGTTTCTTAGGAAGAGTGATAAATACTGATTTTTTCATCTATTCTGGTATTATTCCAGTCTCATAAATGTCATTGATTAAATCAGTAAGTTTTTCAATTCCATAATCTTCAAGGACGATAATTTGTTCTATTACTAATTCATCAGGACCTGCTGCTTTTCCTTTCTTCATCTTATTTATTGCATTACGAACTTCAGATTTTAAAATACTTGGACCTTCGATGTTTT
The DNA here is from genome assembly GCF_963921235.1 of Mobula hypostoma. Classification (NCBI taxonomy): domain Eukaryota; kingdom Metazoa; phylum Chordata; class Chondrichthyes; order Myliobatiformes; family Myliobatidae; genus Mobula; species Mobula hypostoma. The sequence continues at coordinate 35,337,704 of NC_086097.1, read as the reverse complement.
TCTTAATTTCTGGTTTTTCGCCTTGATCATCTTCAAACAAATCCTGAATATACTCAGTCCATCTGTTCATAATCTCATCTTTTTCCATGATAATGGTACCGTCCTTTGCTTTCAAACATCCACCTGAAGAACAGAGGAGCTTTTTACCAGTGATATTCTTGATTTGTTGATGTACCCTTTTTGGATCAATAATAGGGTTTCTTTCTGGTTGTTCACGTCCCTGGTTTAACCATTCTTCTTTGGCTTTTTGACATAAGCTTTTAACTTTCAGTCATACTGTTCTTAAGTAGATCAATACCACTGTGATTGAAGGGTTTGGGAGGAAAAAGGCAAAAAAAAATTCAATTTGCTCAGTGCCTTTTTGTCCCCATCTCACCACAACAGCTTCCCAGGCTTTCCCAGTGACAAGGGTTATATCCTTGCCCTCAAGCACCAGCCAGATACTATCAGGCAATCACTGGATTATTCTCATCTGGTGGGCGCCACCAATTGTGACTCTCACAGTAAACAGACAGATTTATCAACAATGATAGACCATTACTACATGCCTCGAGGAAAAACTGTTAACCATGACAGTGTACATTCGGTAGCAAAGCAACAGGGAGGCAAGGAATGAATTTTAAGACGAGATAATGTTCGAATTTTCATGCAGTAAAAGTATGACACTAAAATCACATGGGATGAAATTGTATACACTTATGCATCATTACTTCAATAACTTATGTATAAAAGTGGTTTACAACAATAGGGATGTAAGACAGCACTATTAAGCAAGTTGAGAAGCTAAACAGGGAATAAGATTGCTAACCTAAAATTTGGAGACAAAATTGTGACGTGAGATTAGATCATGTCCGTTCTTTGCAATGCACGCCATTCACTAGTTTCCTTCTGTCTGCTTGTTTTAACGATTTCAATGTGCAGTTCACACTGCTCATTGAATGGACACTTTATAAAGCCATAAGATAAAGGAGCAGAATTAGGCCATTTGGCCCATTGAGTCTGCTCCGCCATCTCATCATGGCTGATCCATTTTCCCTTTCAGCCCCAAGCTCCTGCCTTCTCCCCGTATCCCTTCGTGCCCTGCCCAATCAAGAATCTATCAACCTTTGCCTTAAATTACATTAAAAAAACTTGGCCCCTGCAGCTGCCTGTGGCAATGAATTCCACAGATTCACCACTCTCTGGTTAAAGAAATTCCTCCTCATCTCCATTCTAAAAGAACACCCTTCTATTCTGAGGCTGTGTCCTCTGGTCTTAGACTCTCCCACCATAGGAAACATCCTCTCCACACCCACTCTATCAAGGCCTTTCACCATTCAATAGGTTTCAATTAGGTCACCCCTCATTCTTCTGAATTCCAGTGAATACATGCCCAGAGCCATGAAATGCTCTTCATATGATAAGCCATTCAATCCTGAGATCATGCATAGTTCTTAACTATTAAAACTAATTTGCACTACCCAAAGTGACCATGAATCTGTTAAAGGAAACGTGTACAGTGGCTGTTGGCAGCTACTGAACAAAATGATCTCACCTGGGAAACAATGAAGGATGGCACAGAAGCAAGGTGACCAAGCTTTGGGGTCTTATGGAGCAGGAGGAAAGGAGGTGAGGTGGCTTCATACCTGCAGCAGGCAGTCCTGACAGAAAGCAATGGGAAGAGATACTGTACTTGTATTTGTCAATGCCTAGAGACAGGTGTCGCAAGTTCAGTAGCTTGACATGAGTGAGTAAAGTCAATGAATGGATCCTCAAAGGCCACGTTTGATTTGTGACCAGATGCACACTTGCCTTAACCAAGCTCAATTCATCCCACCCCAACACTCTTCCTCAGTTTGACACTTAATCTCTTTTTATCTACCTTAACTCCACACTTGTACCCTCACCACAGATGCATACTTTATACTTTATTGTCGCCAAACAATTGATACCAGAACATACAATCACCACAGCGATATTTGATTCTGTGCTTCCCGCTCCCTGGAGTACAAGTCGATAGGAAATATTAAAAATTTAAATTATAAATCTTAAATAGAAAATAGAAAGTAAAGTAGTGCAAAAAAACTGAGAGGCAGGTCCAGATATTTGGAGGGTACGGCCCAGATCCAGGTAAGGATCCGTTCAGCAGTCTTATCAAAGTTGGAATGAAGCTGCTCCCATCTCAAACTAGGTACACATAGCCAGCCACATAGAAACATAGAAACATAGAAAATAGGTGCAGGAATAGCCCATTCGGCCCTTCGAGCCTGCACCACCATTCAGTATGATCATGGCTGATCATCCAACTCAGAACCCTGTACCTGCCTTCTCTCCATACCCCCTGATCCCTTTAGCCATAAGGGCCAAATCTAACTCCCTCTTAAATATAGCCAATGAACTGGCCTCAACTGTTTCCTGTGGCAGAGAATTCCACAGATTCACCACTCTCTGTGTGAAGAAGTTTTTCCTAATCTCGGTCCTAAAAGGCTTCCCCTTTATCCTTAAACTGTGACCCCTCGTTCTGGACTTCCCCAACATCGAGGACAATCTTCCTGCATCTAGCCTGTCCAATCCCTTTAGAATTTTATACGTTTCAATCAGATCCCCTCTCAATCTTCTAAATTCCAGACAGTATAAGCCTAGACGATGCAGTCTTTCATCATATGAAAGTCCTGCCATCCCAGGAATCAATCTGGTGAATCTTCTTTGTAACCCCTCCACGGCAAGAATGTCTTTCCTCAGATTAGGGGACCAAAACTGCACACAATACTCCAGGTGTGGTCTCACCAGTACTCGAATCCTCTTGCGATGAATGCCAGCATACCATTCGCCTTTTTCACCGCCTGCTGTACCTGCATGCCCACTTTCAATGACTGGTGTACAATGACACCCAGGTCTCGTTGCATCTCCCCTTTTCCTAATCGGCCACCATTCAGATAATAATCTGTTTCCCTGTTCTTGCCACTAAAGTGGATAACCTCACATTTATCCACATTAAATTGCATCTGCCATGAATTTGCCCACTTACCTAACCTATGCAAGTCACCCTGCATCCTCTTAGCATCCTCCTCACAGCTAACACTGACACCCAGCTTCGTGTCATCCGCACACTTGGAGATGCTGCATTTAATTCCCTCATCTAAGTTATTAATATATATCGTAAGCAACTGGGGTCCCAGCACTGAGCCTTGCAGTACCCCACTAGTCACTGCCTGCCATTCTGAAAAGGTCCCATTTATTCCCACTCTTTGCTTCCTGTCTGCCTACCAATTCTCTATCCACATCAATACCATACCCCCAATACCATGTGCTTTAAGTTTGCACACTAATCTCCTGTGTGGGATCTTGTCAAAAGCCTTTTGAAAATCCAAATATACCACATCCATTGGTTCTCCCCTATCCACGCTACTAGTTACATCCTCAAAAAATTCTATGAGATTCGTCAGACATGATTTTCCTTTCACAAATCCATGCTGACTTTGTCCGATGATTTCACTGCTTTCCAAATGTGCTGTTATCACATCTTTGATAACTGACTCTAGCATTTTCCCCACCACCGATGTCAGGCTTACCGGTCTATAATTCCCCAGTTTCTCTCTCCCTCCTTTTTTAAAAAGTGGGGTTACATTAGCCACCCTCCAACCCTCAGGAACTAATCCAGAATCTAAAGAGTTTTGAAAAATTATCACTAATGCATCCACTATTTCTTGGGCTACTTCCTTAAGCACTCTGGGATGCAGACCATCTAGCCCTGGAGATTTATCTGCCTTTAATCCCTTCAATTTACCTAACACCACTTCCCTACTGACATGTATTTCCCTCAGTTCCTCCATCTCACTAGACCCTCGGTCCCCTACTATTTCCGGAAGATTATTTATGTCCTCCTCAGTGAAGACAGAACCAAGTAGTTATTCAATTGGTCTGCCATGTCTTTGTTCCCCATGATCAATTCACCTGTTTCTGACTGTAAGGGACCTACATTTGTCTCAACCAATCTTTTTCTTTTCACATATCTATAAGAGCTTTTACAGTCAGTTTTTTTGTTCCCTGCTAGCTTTCTCTCATAATCTTTTTTCCCTCTCCTAATTAAGCCCTTTGTCCTCCTCTGCTGGACTCTGAATTTCTCCCAGTCCTCAGGTGTGCCACTTTTTCTGGCTAATTTGTATGTTTCTTCTTTGGAATTGATACTATCCCTAATTTCCCTCGTCAGCCACGGGTGCACTACCTTCCCTGGTTTATTCTTTTGCCAAACTGGGATGAACAATTGTTGTACTTCATCCATACGATCTTTAAATGCGTGCCATTGCATATCCACCGTCAACCCTTTAAGTATCATTTTCCAGTCTATCTTAGCTAATTCACGTCTCATACCTTCAAAGTTACCCTTCTTTCAGTTCAGAAACTTTGTTTCTGAATTAACTATATCACTCTCCATCTTAATGAAGAATTCCACCGTATTATGGTCACTCTTACCCAAGGGGCCTCGCACGACAAGATCGCTAATTAACCCTTCCTCGTTGCTCAAAACCCAGTCCAGAATGGCCTGCTCCCTAGTTGGTTCCTCGACATGTTGGTTCAGAAAACTGTCCAGCATACATTCCAAGAAATCCTCTTCCTCAGCACCCTTACCAATTTGGTCACCCAATCTATATGTAGATTGAAGTCACCCATTATAACTGCTGTTCCTTTATTGCACACATTTCTAATTTCCTGTTTAATGCCATCCCCAACATCACTAAGGATACCACACAGCAGTCAAAGGGGCACATTCCTCTCTTGTCCAGAAAAATAGGTGATGCACAGGGAAAGGACTGGTGGGATGAATTGAGCATGGTTGAGGCTGATGGTAGAGCTGGTCAAAGATGGCCTCGGAAGATTCATCCACTGACCTTGCTCACTCAGTGAGGAACTTGGTCCACATTGTAAGTTTTCACTCTCGACATTGACATCCACAGCTCTCCTCTCTCACTGTGTATCTGGAGTTGGCACAAGGTCTCTGAGGGCGGACCAAACCAGATGAAGCCCGAGCCATGTGTATGTGGTAACTTCCCGTGAAGGGGACAGCTTTAGTCACTCTTAGGACAACTACTGTTGGTAAGTAGATAAAAGTGGACCTGAAGCCATTAGGGATGATGGCATCCTTACTTCTAATAGTTCTTGAAGCCCACATGCATTTCAACCATCACAGTCTTGACTTTACCATTCAAGCATGATATAAACTTGCTCCTCTTACTTAGCACCACAACCATTATACTTTCACTACTAACTTTATACTTAGTACCATTTATACTTTCAGTTTCTAAGACCTGTCTGTCTGTCTGGGTACCATATCCAATGCGGACTTTGGTGACCATGGTTTTCCATATAGATCTATCCTTCATTTTTTGGATGACTTCCATTTCCTTGATGTGCAGCCACCTGGCTATGCTTTTGATGTACATAAGCCGAGGTCTTCCTCTAGGTTTGCTCCCCTCAATCTTTCCAGAGAGTATGAGTTTTTCTAGTTTGTCTTTCCACATGATGTGTCCTAGGAATCTGAGTTGTCTTTCTCATTGTTGGTATGAGTGATCGAACTGCTTGGGCTCTTCTGAGAACTTCTTCATTTGATGTGTGTGTGTGGTCCATGATATTTTTAACATTCTCCTGTAGAACCATAATTCAGCTTCTAAGACCTACAAGCTTAAAAGCCAGTGGAGGGAACAGCAAGGAGACAACACAGAGATATCTATCAAATTCATCTTTGCAGCCAGTAGGTGAGGCACTAACAGCTCAGAGGCAGGATTCTGCACACTGACCTCAGTGATCTTCAAACAGGGCTGGAGAAAAGTGTATAAGTCTACACACGTCCAGGGCAAAGAGTCACAGGGGACACAACTGTTGCTGCAACAAGTGATAGACAAACCTATTGGTATGCATAAAAAATTGATCATTGAGAAGTTTACTTTTAATGTCAAGGAGCATGGAGAACCATGCACACCAACTTGGCACAGAGTTTCAGTCTGACATTGAGGTCATTCCTATTATATGTGAAGGACCTAATTGACTCCATGCACACATTTGTGAGCCTAATGATGTGTTGCAGCATCTAATGGAAAACATCTCACCTTCCAGTAAAATACAAGTGGAAATCACCTAACGTCAGGATACTTTGTTGCAAGCTTAGATTGTATTTGGGCAAAATTATCTTGAAATCATGTACACATGAGCTGCACAACTATAGCTGTGGATTACAGTATACAAAGCGGCTCACTACAGTCTATCAATTTATCCAAGAGTTGCCAAGGAGAAAGGAAATATCTCTACAGAGCATGAATTTGGTATCATCCCAGCGTTGCAGTTAACTGTATCCTCCTTTCCTGTCAGCCAGCCAGCATAGTCTACAGCCACAACTTAATGTTCCAATGCTGCCTCGGATTGTTTTCCAAGTCCTTCTACACTTCTGAAGATCCACTTAAAGTTAGCAGCCTTCCATTGCCATTCTGGATGAACACAGCAATACCGTACCAAACACACAAGTGTCACATCCCTTACCAGACACTGGGTGAATGGTGAGACATTACAATTAGCTTCATCCCAAGCATGGGAAAATAAACTACTGGCAATGCCCACCCTTGACCCGACCTAAGATTGCAGTTATAACCTCAAGAGGAGGTAATCTCACTGATGTTGTCCTCATGAAACAAAAGCACCTTAGTTCTGTAACTAACACCAGAAATTTTTGGCCTTTCGCACTTGAATGTCAAGCCTGTGGAGGGTTTGCTTAAAATAGGCTTTTTTCATGAGGGGCTAAATTAGTTTAATTAATTAAGATTGTTCTTTCTCACTTCTTAAAATACACAATCTTTTAATAATATAATTAAAACCAAATATGAGAAGGATGATTAAGTTCTTGAAGGTGAACAAACCTCAATTTATGTCATCATTAACTGATTCATGCAAGCCTTCTCATTAGTGCCTTAAGTGTCACACAGCATGGGGACGGTAGAAATGGACTAATAAAAATCACTTGCATTATAACTTAATTTATTTGGCAGCACGACAAGAAAAAACTGTAAGAGCTGTGGATAACACAGCTGTAGAGGTAGTGTTTTACTTTTCAAAGCCCTAACTGGATAAGAAGTTACAGTAGAAAAATCTGCTCCAATGTCTAGGACAATATACTGTATCTCTCTTGGACAGTATTAAAGGCTCTTGGGTCATTCTGTTACCCATCAATTACATACTGGGAGATTGAGTTGCTGAATGAAACACAAAGGGATATATTGTGCAAAAATGGAAAAACTGATGCTGTTTGAGCTCTGCCAAATCTACAATGCTAATAAGAATATTAAAGTCTGATAATCAGATGGGAAAGGACCAGGAAAAACATATTTCACAAGAATCAAGCAAGAGTTCTCAAAATAGTTCCAAAATACATACATCGGTGTCCACATTACATCTCATGGTGCAATCAGACTGCACAACCATTGCAACAGGCTGGTCTCTTCACCATCCCAATCCCACATTGCTTCCTCAGCTTTCCAATTTCACTCATTTCTGTCGCACACCTTTTGTCAAAGCAACCTCCATTTGACTCTTTGATCTCAATGCAACTAAACACCTGTTCCTTTGTATACTCTGACTGGCATCACAAGTGGTCTCCTGCCTCAATAGACTACTTAAGCATTGTTTCAGAAAGTTTTCCTGGACACACTTGTCAAATTCTTCCACTTCCAACCATTTAGCACTACAACATCCCATTAATATTCTTGAGACTGCCATGGCTTGGTAGAGCAACTGCTTGCCCAAGACCACAAGAAACTGCCAGGAGTTGTGGACAAAGCTCCGCACATCATGAAAAGAAGTCTCCCCTCCATGGACCCAATCTACATTTCTCACTGCTTCAGTAAAGCAACCAACATAATCAATGGATCCACCCACCACAGACTTCATTCTTCTCCCTCCTCCCAATAGGTAGGAAATACTAAAGCCTGAAGGCACACATCTCCAGACTCAAGCTCAGCTTCTGTCCCACTGTTATAAGGTGATTGAACGGTTCCCTAGTACAATAAGATAGACTCGACTTCACAATCAACAGAGTCCATAAAAAATATTCACCCCCCCACCCCCTTGGAAGTTTTCATTTTTTATTGTTTTCCAACATTGAATCACAGTGGATTTAATTTGGCTGTTTTTGACACTGATCAACAGAAAAATACTCAAGTGTCAACGTGAAAACAGATCTCTATAAAGTGATCTAGATTAACTACAAATATAAAACACAAAATAATTGATTGCTAAGTATTCACCCCTTTTAGTATGACACACCAAATTATCACTGGTGAAGCCAATTGGTTTTGGAGAAATCACATAATTAGTTAAATGGAGATCACCGTGTGCAGTTGAGGTGTTTCAATCGATTGTAGTAAAATTACACATGTATCTGGAAGATCCAACTGTTGGTGAGTCAGTACCCTGTCAAAAATCACACCACAAAGGCAAAAGAACACTCCAAGCAACTCTGTGAAAAAGTTGCTGAAAAGCACGTCAGCAGATGGATACACGAAAATCTTCAAGTCACTGAATATCCCTCCATGTACAGTTAACTCAATCACCAAGACATGGAAAGAACATAGCACAGTTGTAAATCTGCCTAGAGCAGGCTGTCCTATAAAATTGAGTGACCATGCAAGAAAGGGATTAGTGAGGGATACCACTAAGAAACCCATGGCAACCCTGGAGTAATTACAAGCTTCAGTGGCTGTGATGGGAGAGACTGTGCATACAACAACTGTTACCTGGGTGCTTCACCAGTCACAGCTTTATGGGAGAGTGGCAAAGAGAAAGCCACTGTTGGAAAAAAACTCACATGAAATCTCAACGAGCATTTGCCAGAATGCATGTGGGAGACTCTGAAGTCAGCTAGAAGGTGGTTCTGGTCTGATGAAACCAAAATTGAGCTTTTTGGCCATCAGACTAAATGTTACGTTTGGCATAAAGCAAACACCACACATCAGCTGAAAAAAACACAATCCCTACCACGAAGCATGATGGTGGTTGCATCATGCTGGGGGGATGTTTCACTGCAGCAGGCCCTGGAAGGCTTGTGAAGGTAGAGGGAAAATTAATGCAGCAAAATACAAGGAAGTCCTGGAGGAAAACCTGATGCAGTCTGCAAGAGTACTATGACCTGGGAGAAAATTTGTTTTCCAGCAAGACAATGACCCCAAACATAAAGCTAAAGCTACACAGGAATGGCTTAAAAACAACAAAGTTAATGTCCTGGAGACCTCAATCCAACTGAGAATTTGTGGCTGGACTTGAAAAGGGTTATTCACTCACGTTCCTCATGCAATCTGACAGAGCTTGAGCAGATTTGTAAAGAGGAATGGAGAAAAGTTGTAGTGTATAGATGTGCAAAGCTGATAGAAACCTAGCCACACAGACTCAAGGCCGTAATTGCTGCCAAAGGTGCATCTATTAAATACTGACTTGAAGACTTTATGCAAACAATTATTTTGTGCTTTATAAATGTAATTAATTTAGATCACTAGTAAAACAATAAAAGTTTTAGTGATCAATAATAAACAATAAAAGTTTTTAAGTTGTAAAACAATAAAACATGAAAATTTCCAAGGGATGTGAATACTTTTTACAGGCACTATACCTCATCTGGCCTTGCACTTTATTGACTACTGCACCATCTCTGTATCTGTAGCACTTTATGCTACGATTGCCTATTGTTTCCCTTTTTCTACCTCAATGCACAGCTGTAATGCAATAATCTGTAGGGACGGCACATAGAAGAAAGCTTTTCGCTGTACCTCCATAGGTGTGACAATAATAAACCTTAGCAAGATTCTCTAATGCTGAGAACTCTGATGCCCTACGAAAGATTGTTCTGTACAATACCGCATATTTGTTAGCTTCAAGCTGCAACGTGAACATCACTTAAAGCTACCAAAGGAAGAAACAGATTGATCTTGATGATAGTACAGAGGAGATGTCAGGGGTAAGTTATTTTACACAGAGAGTGGTGAGTGCGTGGAATGGGCTGCTGGTGGTGGTGGAGACGGAATTAATAGGGTCTTTTAAGAGACTCCTGGATGGATACATGAAGCTTAGAAAAATAGAGGGCTATGTGCAAGCCTAGGTAGTTCTCAGGTAAGGACATGTTCGGTACAGCTTTGTGGGCCAAAGGGCCTGTATTGTGCTGTAAGTTTTCTATGTTTCTATGATAGTGAGAGTATGTGGAAGCAGGGAAATCCAAACATCCTAAACATTTCCAGGACCACATTTCTTCTCTGATAAATTGTTGAGGAGTTTTTTGTCTGACCAAACTGAACTGGAATATTCATGGCTCACCATGAAGAAATCTCTAAATGGTCAATGGTAAACAAAGATACTGTATAACCTGCATCAAGCACTACAAGAACAGTCACAGAAAACATTCCCAATCCTCTTCTCAAATTTTGACATGTTGCAAGGGATGCCTCAAGAAATCCCCTAAGGATATTCCTGCAGTGTCCTATAAATTACATTTACATTTCTCCTTTTGTCCCTGAAATTAAGACACAGAACAGTACAGCATGCATGGGCGCTGACATTAGGACACAGAACAGTACAGCACGCATGGTCTCTTTAGCCATACTGTGCTGCACTGCTCTGTGTTCTGTTCTAGGAGATGTTTTGCCGACTTTAAACCTACTCCACAACCAATCTAATCCTCCCCTCCTACACAGCCCATAACTCTCCATTTCTCGTTCATCTTATGTCCCTAATGTATAAGCTTAACCACCACCCCAGCAGTGTATTCAGGCATTTTACACTCTCTGTGTAAAACACCTTCCTCAGACATCTTCTCATATGCTCCTCAATCAAGTTGCCTCTCATCCTCCTTCGTTCCAAGAAGAAAAGCCCGAGCTCTCATAAACTTTCCTTATTAAAGATAATTTCTGTAATCCAGGCAGCATCCTGGTAAATCCCCTCAGCCCACCTGCATATATTGAAATTTGCATACGGTGATGTCTATTCTCCTCCAGATGTTGAAATTTTCCTTCATGTGCTTGCTTGCTCTGCAGAAGAATGGGTTGGCATAGACTCTGAAGAAATGTTCTGAAGATGTTCAAGACACTTTAGCATTAAGACCAATTTGAGAAGAACAAAATATCCGTGTGGGCAAGAATATGAGAGCAGGAGCAGATGTTGACTGTGGAAATTAAAGTAGAATTGGTCCCAATGAAGTGTCCTGTTGTTAATGGTGGAGACGTACGTGAAGAGGAAACAAAAAATGGCGATAATAGGGCAGTTCAGGAAAGTATGGTAAGAGAACTTTTTCTTGACTAGTGAAGTAATTTAATCCTTTCTAAGCCCTTAGCTTCTTCCCCTTTCCATTCCAGTCCTGATGGAGGATCTTGTCTGAAATATCGATTTTTTTATTGCTCTCCATAGATACTGCTTGACCTGCTGAGTTCCTCTAGCATTTTGTGTGTGTTACTCTGGATTTCCAGCATCTGCAGATATTCTTGTGTATAATCCTTTCTAATACTGGTGCCATGTCCTGGGGCTAAATGTGCTTGTATTCACATGGTCAATCATGCTGCTTGTCAAAATACAAAACTCCCAGAAGATGATTTTTTTTTCTAATTTTCAGCTTTAACCAGAACTTTAGAGCCTTCAGGACTTTAGATTGAGATCAACAATTTCAGATAGAAATCTGCTATCCTTACTTACAATATGTCTTGACTTATCTTTTATATTTTTCTTGAAACACCATTTCTTTCTCATTTAACCTTCTCAGCCTTTACCTATTGCAGACCTTTCATTTTGATCTCTCCCTCACTATCCACCCCATTCTCAACATCTTAAGAGTTGTTTCTTAAGGATACTGGAAATCTGAAATAAAAGCAGAAAATACAGAAAATATGGATCAGGTCAGGAAACATGGGTAGAGAGAGAAACAGAGCTAATTGCGAGTCAATAAAGTTATCTTTTCAAAACTTATTCCCTATCAAACCTTTTCCAATTCTGATGAAAGGTGATTCACCAAAACATTAACTCTGTATCTCTCCCCACAGATATTCCCTGCCTGATGAAAGTTTCCATCATTCTCTGCTAAATCACATACAACAGCGACAAAACATTCTGACTGCAACTGTGTTTTGTAGAGTTTGAAAAGTCCGGCTCCACTATCTATCTAAGAAGTTAAGGTGCTTTTAAATGGCAAGAGCTTGACCTTTTTTTTCTTGATTTCTCAATAGGGGAGTTGGCAAGTAGTGGTGTAGACAGCATTTGTTGTGAATCTTGACCATGGAAATTACTTATTGTGGTCTCTCCAGCTTCTTATGGAAACCCACCAGAAAAATTTAGGCCGAGCACATCCTTAAGCAATTTTCCACCTGTCAACCTGAATTCATTCAAAAGAAAATCAGGGAAGGCAAGCAGAAAATATAAGTTGAATTAGCTAGGCCCTGAAGTTACACCGCAGGACATCCATTCATCTGAAATTCCTTCCTTTGCTATTTCACCCGACATTAACTCATTTAACATAAATTACAACAGTTCCGCATTCACCCTCTCATAAATGTAGTATCTGGGTTCTATGTGCGTCTACAGTGCAAAGAGTGGAACTCATCAGTTTTCAAGAGCTCCAATAAAAATGATTGCTTTTATTAAAAGGCTCCACAGTACTGACCTCATAAGCTTCGACAAACATTGCATGTGACACAGACAGCAGTCAACCACCTGTTACTGAATTCAAAGAGGCAGCAGCCTTAAAGCGAATATTAACCTTTTACAATCAACACTATTACGTATAATGCTAATGCAATTCAAGTACCCAAATGCTCTAGTTATAGGTTTTTATGTCCCAAAAATATTGAAATACAACTGAAGCTTTTATTAGTTTCTGTATTGTCTCATTTATCAGACAATAGGCAAAATCAAGAATTCTCCAGTCAGTATTATGAACTTCTTCCAGACACTGGGCCATTTTACATACTTGTTCCTTTATGAGTGGCATTATATTCTTTCTGCTTACAAACCACATACATTTCTGAAGCTAATTATAGTCAGATATACATTAGTAACTGAATTAATGTGACAATATAATAACTGTCATTTGCACAAAGTAACTAGAAGTAATAACCTACAAATGCACTGAAAGGCTTTTAAACCTGTTAGCAGGTAGCTGCATGCCGATTTCCTTTGAAAGGATGAACACACCAGGAGATATCCCAAGGTAGCTCTATCAAATGGCAACTCTTTATTGAATAGCAGGTCAGTCTGTAGGTTACTTGATTAAAGAGAAGCAAGGGGAAATCCAGTTTGATCCTACCCTTGCTCTTACCCAACAGCTTGCTTCTGTCTTAAGAGCACATCTTTTCCATTTCACACACAAGCCATTACGTACTTTACTGGAGTGCAACTACTTAAAAGTGCTGTTAGATAACCATTAGGTGAATGAAGCTAGACAGAGAGGAACCATTGAGGTCGTATGGTTCTTCCAGTACAGATCTGAGCACTGTTTTAATGTGATAAGGGTTCCCGCCACTACTATACTATAGAGCATTCCTGACACATAACACTTTCCAGATGAAAAGATTTTCTTCATCTCCTCTCAAGTCCTTCTACCAATTGCTTTAAATCCCTGACTTTTGCCCACTTCTGAAACAGCAGGGACTGCTTGAAGACAGGCAATAGGCTCTATGAGCTTTAATGATCTAGACAATCACGTACCACTGAGCAATAAGGAAAAGTACACAGTTAAGGGCACAGACTGATTTATGAACAAGTTAATCCATGTTGCTCTGTTGCCCAGAGGATAGGCTGGTTAGTACCAACCTTGGTGCTGTCAATAGTTTTGTAATTATTATTGCATCCCAATTGGATTACTGAGTCAAGTCTTTTATAGGGCATCCTGGGGCTGGTTTCCCTGACATAAAGAGCATTATAACAGAACTAGTATTACATCACACATTTATGCCAGTCAACAATTGGGTTGAGATGGCAAACATTTATCTCACAACCATCAGATATAAAATAACTCCGGCCCTTGACTCCAGTTTCTTCCTCATAAATCTTCGCAATTGAAATAAAACTCTGAACTGAAATTCTCTGTTTACAGAACAGCATTGTGACTTCCTGTACCTTTCTACAATGTACTGATCATCCTCTAACTTCACTTGCACTTCAAGGGCAACTGGCATAGAATTTGACTTGCCTACAAAATTACATTTGCTTTTGTAATGCCTTGACTTACTATTGTTAATTTCAGCAACTCTGTAAAGAGGCTCAGTCTACCCTGTGACTTTCTCAATACGTTTGGGCAATACCATAACCTTAGGCAAAAGATAAATCTTATTTGTGGCTGAGATTTGGTAGCCCTATAATTGTGCTCGTTATTGACAGATTAACATCAAGCATACAGCTTAAGAGCTTCTTAGTCACTTCAGAAGTGTGAAATCCACAATTTTAGGAGTGGGTAATGGCTAGATTTATGGAAGTAATATTCTCAAAGCAGCAAAAGATTATTCTCAGCAGAAAATGTGAATATTTACATAAAATAATCAGATTTTAAACTTCTGCTGGCTGTAATGAAGAATGGATACTCACACCAGCCTCAAGCCTCACTGCAACTGAGGACTTTATCCAAATACAGAACACTTAAAATGCAGAGCAAGATACGGTGAGTGATAAATGAAAATTATAAAACTGTAGAAGCTGGATACCTGAAATAAAAGTTGAAATGCTGCAGACACTCAGCAGATCCGGCAGTACCTGTGGATAGAGAATCAGTTCACATTCCCGGTCAGAATTGGGGAAGAGAGAAAAAAGTCGTCTGAAGGTTGGAGAAGGACGGCGAAGACAAGCAAAACACAAGGCTAAGGTGTTGCCAAAGAGTACATTGTGCAGGTCATGTTAATGTAAGCTCTTAGAAAGAAATTCAACAAAAGCTATAAGATGAAGGAAGGAAAAGAATGAGAATATAAATAAATATCAATAAAAAGTGCGTTTGTTGATTCATTACGGGCCGTGCCAATAAAAAGTGAAAAGTATGGAATGGAATTGTAGGTCATGTGCAGCAGGTCAGGGGTGTGTTACTGGAGAGAGGAAAACTGAGGTGGTATCACAGATGGATAACATAGTGCAAAAGCCAATTTGTGATACACTGCCTGTTTTATGTCTTAGAAAGTTCAAGATATTTCAGACACCTCAAGGGGTGGCAGGCATGGTTGTTCCCTGTGGAGATCGGCTACAGAGGTTTCCCAGCCAAATCAGCATGGCGGTTGTTGTTAGATCTGGGCCTGACTGAAAGGAGCAAAAAACAGCAGCTGGTAGGATGGGGAAAGAGGCAGAACGAGCCTCTTGTTGCATTTGGAATAAGCCAGAGGAGGGAAGCTAGAAGCCAGGAGCAGATGGGCAGTGATTTGGCCACCGCTGCCGGCCCACCAACTGGAGAGTGTCATGATTAGGGGTTGAAACACTCTGTGAAGGTTGGGAACCACCTGATGACAACTGCTCCTGGCTGAAAGTTACGGTTACCTTATAAGGTATCCAGAGAATGCACCCTAACAGGTGTATGTAACAAGTTTCAATTCATCAGTATACACTTATGTACACAGTGAGACAAAGACTGGCAGCATCTGTGGAGAGAATGTCTTATGGTATTCCAACAAAGCACAATGCAAATATGAACAGCAATACCTCATCCTCAATGCTCCCTCTAATTTGTAATGACAGGTGTGTGCAAAAATCTTGAGCTGTGCAATTTTTTGTGGAAGTAAACCTGAAGCTATTCTAAGGATAATAAACTACCAAATCCAGTTTGTTGTTCATTGTTTAAAAGAAATATAATAATACACACCAATGAGTCTTATTCCTCATTTTCTATACAACAGCATGTAATAATATCAATCTTCTCACATGTTATAAAATTGTTTGAACTGGTCATTAAGCCATTCCACTTTAAATAAACTAGCAGTTCTTTTGCGCCTTTTTGCTTCTTTTGAGTTTGACATAGTAAATCAATAATTTCTTCAATTAAGAACAGCATAAATAAGCCAGTTCCAAAATCTGCAGACAAATCAAAGCAAAATCCATGTTGTCAACACTGTCCGCCCCAGAAAATGGAAAAGGAAATATGATTGTGTACAATTGTGAAATATACTTAATATGCCAACGAGGTAGAGGGTGACAACCTTTTGTGTGCAGTTTAAATTCCTTTGTGCGCTAGTAGCAAAAGATGTGTGAGTGAGTACACATGCACACCTTAGAGGGAACATTGCTCATCCTCCAACTTGGCACGTTACCACCCTTACAAGTGAATTCAGCGACTTGAGATAACCACCCATTCCAGTTTGTAACAGAGCTGATGAGCTCTAATGAAACATTATTTTTCTGCACTATTTACATCTGATCTTTTACGTACTTCCAGAATTTTAAAATTCAGCAATCGATTAATTTCAGAACAATGTCTCTCAGCAACAAGAATCCCCTTGCATTCTCTTAAGAATTACCTTTCACAAGGAGACCAAGGAGAGAGGGGATGGCAGAATGTAAGTCATAAACTGTCCCTACCCCTTAACTAATTAACCATAAACCATAGTCATAAGAAAGTACAGCACGGAAACAGGCCCTTTGGCCCATCTAATCTCCGCCAAACCATTTAAACTGCCTGCTTCCATCAACCTGCACCCATTTTTTATCCAGGACCTAGTAACAAACCCTTCCCTAACAAAGGATCAGTTTCTATCTCAGCAGAAAGCAGGCCATCTCCAAGAAAAAGTCTCTAAATAATAGCAAAGTACTTTTCTATTTTTTTAACCAATCAGCCTGGATCTAACATGCATTCTTATAATCATAAACAGGTTGTTTCTTACAGGCATTCAAAGTTTAAAATGAATTTAATATCAAAGTATGTATATGTCATCATATACTACCCTGAGATTTACTTTTTTCGAACATTCACGGTAGAACAAGGAAATATAACAGAATCAATGAATAACTACTACAAAGTCTGATAAACAACTAAAGTGCAAAAGAAGACAAACAGCCCAAATACAAAAAACAAGTAATAATAATAATAATAATAATAAAGTAAATAAATAATACTGAGAACATGATTTGTAGAGGCCTTGAAAGTGAGTCCATAGGTTGTGTTCAGTGATCAGTTTAGTGTTAAAATGAGTGAAGCTATCCACACTGGTTGAAAGGTAACAGCCGTTCCTGAACCTGGTGGTATGGGACCTGAGGCTCCTCTACCTCTTGCCCAAAGGTAGCAGTAAGAAGAGAGTATGGACTGGATGGTGGGGTTCTCAATGGTGAAGGCTGCTTTCTTGTGGCAACACACCTTGTAGATGTGCTCAATGTGTTGTGACAGGTTCATTAATCTAAAACATGAAGTATAAAGTAACATTAAAAACAGTTCTATCTTAATATGGAGATAACCATTATAATTTAAAGCCAATGTTACCTTGGAAACCATAAATGATTTTTAGAGCTGCTTTTTTTTTTGGATCAAGTTCATTATTTCCATGCAAGATATCTTGTCAACTTCCTCAAAACTACTTAACTGACCTGAATAAATGATCAGTTCACACTTCATCAGAATTCACACATACTAAATGTTACTTTGTTTAATTAAGTCACAAGCTATCCTGCCCCAATGGCGCTTGTTAATTATCTGAAACAGCCTCTCACTCAAAATCCATGTGCTCCTCTTGTCTAGTTCAATTTGCCTAATGGTCATATTATGGAGGTACTAACCTGTTTTGCTTTGACAAATTGTAAACCATTTTACTTAGTGCACTCATTTGCATTGTGCTAAGATTTATATTAGCCTTTAATACATCAAATAAATTATACAGTTGGTTGTAAATGTTACCAGTAATATATTGTAGCTTAAAAGAGTTTATCAGTTTGGAGGTGAGAACTCTTTACCCAACATTATGCTGAAAAAAAGTGGATACAATTTAATTCTCTTGGGCAGGTATCTCTCACTACAAAATTCAACTATTTTACATTACCTTTTGGAACAATCATGCAGAAAAAATTTAATTAGAAAAATGAGTTTAATTTTTTTCTCTTGGAGACAGAATGAAAGGTAATGACTTTCATCAGAATATCAAAGTAAAATACTACACCCGTTTCTCTCACCACAGACCAGCATTCTCTGTTTTATTTCAGACTTCCAATGTTGGCATTGCCTTGTGATTTTATGGTCAGAGTAACTAGAATTCTTTTCACCATATCCCCTACGACATTCTGCATTATAAAAGAAATAACAAAAGCAAAAATTGTGGATGCTGGAAATCTGAAGTAAAAACAGAATTCTGCAGATGCTCAATAGGTCAGGCAGCTTTTGTGAAGAGCAAGTGTAAGGTCACTGATCTAAAATTTTCATTTAATTTCTCTTTCCTCATATGCTGCCTGTACTGCTAAGCATTTCCAGCACATTTTCTTTACATCTTCCATGTCAGAATTTATTTATTTACTTACTTATTGAGATACAGCGTGGAGTAGTCCAATCAGACCATTCAAAACACACTGCCTAGTTTTCCTTAGATTTAACCCTAACCTAATCAGAGGACAATTTACAATGACCAATTAACCTACCAATCGGTACATCTTTGGACTGTGGGTGGGCTGGAACAACCGGAGGAAACACACACAGTCACAGGGAGAACATACAAGCTCCATAAGACCATAAGGAATAGGAGCAGAGTTAGGCCATTTGGCCCATTGAGTCTGTTCTGCCATTCAATCATGGCTGATCATTTTTTTCCCTCCTCAGCCCCACTTCCCAGCCTTCTCCCCATAACCTTTGATGCTGAGGCCAAGCAACAACCTATCAATCTCCAGCTTAAATACAACCAACGACATGGCCTCCACAGCTGCCTGTGGTAACAAATTCCACAAATTCACCACCCTCCGACAAATGAAATTTCTCCGCACTTCTCTTTTAACTGGAGCCTGAGGCTGTGCCCTCTTGTCCTAGACTCCGCCACCATGGGAAACATCCTTTCCATATCTACTCTGTCTCGGCCTTTCAGCATTTGAATGGTTTCAATGAGATGCCCCATCCTTCTAAGTTCCAGCGACTACAGACCCAGAGCCATCAAACGTTCCTTGTATAATAACACTTTCATTCCTGGAATTATCCTTGTGAACCTCCTCTGAACCTTTTCCAATGCCAGCCCATCTTTTCTCAGAACAGGATCCCAAAACTGTTCACAATGCTCAAGGTGAAGCTTCATCAGTGCCTTAGAAAGCCTCAGCATCACATCCCTGCTCTTGTATTCTGGACTTCTTGAAATGAATGCTAACATTGTATTTACCTTCCTCACCACCAGCTCTACCTGCAATTTAACATTTAGGGTGTTCTACACAAGGATTCCCAAATCCCTTTACATCTCAGATTTTTTTTTCTCCCCATTTAGAAAATAGTCTGCACATTTATTTCTGTTACCAAAGTGCATGACATTGTATTTCATTTGTCAGCTCCTTGTATTCTCCTAATCTATCTAAATCCTTTCCTGTTTTCCTCAATGCTACATGCCACTCTACCAACCTTCATATCATCTGCAATCTTGGCAACAAAGCCATCTATTCCACCATCTAAATCATTGATATTCAGCATGAAAAGAAGTGGTCCCAGCACTGACTCCTCCAGAACAACAATAGTCACTTGCAGCCAATCAGAATAGGATCCTTTCATTCCCACTCACTGCCTCCTACCAATCAGACAGTCCTCTAACCATGCCAGTAACTTTCCTATAATACCATGGGCTCTTAACTTTGTAAGCAGCCTCATGTGTAGCACCTTGTCAAAGGCCTTCTGAAAGTCCAAATATACAACATCCACTGCATCCCCTTTATCTATCTTACTTGTAATCTCCTAAAAGAATTCCAACAGGTTCATCAGGCAAGATTTTCCCTTAAGGAAACCATGCTGCATTGTCCTATCTTGTCCTGTGTCACCAACTATTCCATAACCTCATCCTTATTAATTGACTGCAACATTTTCCCAACACCGGAGGTCAGGCTAACTGGTCTATCATTTCCTTTCCGCTTCCTCCCTCCTTTCTTAAAGAGTGGAGTGACATTTGCAATTTTCCAGTCCTCTGGAACCATGGCAGAGTTCAATGACTCTTGAAACATCTTTCCTAATGCCTTCACAATCTCAGCCACTAGCTCTTTCAGAACTCTAGAGTGCAGTTCATCTGGTCTGGGTGACTTATGTACCTTTAAGTCTTTCAGCTTTTTGAACACCTTCTCCCTTGTAATAGTAACTGCACTCACCTATTTTCCCTCACACCATTCAACACCTGGCACACTGCTAGTGTCTTCCACAGTGAAGACTGATGCAAAATACTCATTTAGTTCATCTGACATCTCCTCGTCCCCCGTTATTATTTCTCCAGCCTCATTTTATAGTGGTGCTATATCCACTCTCATCTCTTTTTTTATATTTTACATACCTGAGAAAGTTTTTTCTATCCACCTTGATAGCATTTGCCAGCTTGCTTTCATATTTCATCTTTGCCTTCCTAATGATTCTTTTAGTTGCTTTCTGTAGGTTTTAAAAGCTTCCCATACTTTTGCCTTCCTGCTAATTTTTGCTTTGTTGTATGCCCTCTCTTTTGCTTTTACATTAGCTTTGACTTCTCTTCACAGCCATGGTTGCACTATTTTGCCATTTGAGTATTTCTTTGTTTTTGGAATACATCCGTCCTCCACCATTTTTCCCAGAAACTCACGCCATTGCTGCTCTACTGTAATTGCTGCCAGCAGCTCCTTCCAATTTACTTTGGCCAACTCCTCTATCATAACATTGTAATTTCCCTTACTCTACTGAAATATTGCTACATCAGACTTTACTTCCTCCCTATCAAATTTCAAGTTGAACTCAATCATATTGTGATCACTGCCTCCCTAAGGGTTCCTTTAACTCCTTAATCACCTCCAATTCATTACATAACACTCAATCCAGTATAACTGATCCCTTAGTAGGCTCAATGACAAATTCCCCTAAAAAGCCATCTCATAGGCATTCATCAAATTCACTCTCTTGAGATGCATTACCAACCCAATTTTCCCAATCTCTCTGCATGTTAAAATCTTCCATGACTATCATAATATTGCCCTTTTAGCAAAACTTTTCTTTTTTCAGCTGTAATCTGTGGTCCACATCCCAGCCACTAATGGGAGCCTCTATATAATTGCCATCAGCGTCCTTTTACCCTGGCAGTTTCTTATCTCAACCCATAAGGATTCAACATCTACCAATCCTATGTAACATTTTTCTACTGATGTGGTGCCATTCTTTACTAGCAGATCCCTCTGCCTGCCTTCCTATCCCTCCGATAGAATGTGTAACCTTGGACGTGGACCTCCCAACTACAATGATCCTTCTGTCATGAATCAGTGATGGCCACAACATCATCCCCGACGGTCTGTAAAAGTGTAAGATCATCCACCTTATTTCTTATATTCTGTGCATTGGGCCATAACACTTTGAGCACTGTATTTTGCTACCGTTTTGTTTCTACATCCTGAATGCACTGATACTCTCCTTGCTAGCGTCAATTTTGTCCTATCATCTGCCTGCCCTTCTTGACAGTCTGACAGCATGTTATCTTTGCTCTTTTGCCATCCATCCGATCCTGAGTGTCTTCCCTCATAGACAGCTGCAGGAATTAAGCCTGGGTCACTGATACTATAAAGCATTATACTAATCATTACGCTGCTGTGCAGAAAGCCCATTTAGTTTCTGCAGCAATTTATCAAGACTTCTAGATCTCTTTTAAAATAAGAAAATTGAAGACATTTTGTATTTATAAAAGTTAAAAACAAATGTAACAATCAATTATCAGTCAATACTTCATTAAATCCTTTTAGTTCAATATATAGTCATTTATCATTTTAAACTCAACATACTTATTAAAAAGAATAGACAGTAATTAATTATACAATATAGATATCTGTTACATATAGTTTTAAATGTTTAAACTGAGAAAACAATGGAGAGGATTAGCGAGGACATTTCCCACTGTACAAATCAACCTTCAACAGGTATTTGAAAAAAATACTAAATGACGTTCTTGTTAAAAAAAATAAAATCGCATGGGAATATAAATAAAATATTAACTAAGAGGTAGAAAACTTTAAGAATTGTAGTGAACGGCTGCTTATCCAAAACACAGTGAAACAGAAGCATTTAGGTAACATTACCAAGCGTGTGTTATGAGTCTATTACTCTTTTAGATGTACATTAGTGAACTAGAACTGAATATCTTTTAAAGTTGGTCTTTCATTGGGACACCTTTGATGCGGCAAAGGTGAACCTTGGGTAGAATAACTGGTGGTATCCAAACCTTCTCCAGGTAAATCCCACTGCACCTGGTATTCCTGAATAAGTTCCCTACCAAGTACTAAACAACCATAAGCTTCTGATATCAAACAAAACTCTTCGATTTATCCAGACTGGTACCAGCAGTGAACTGGATGCACGGGGGATATTTTCAAAATTTGCTGAAAATGGGGAACAGCGATATACACTGAAGTAAGAGGTGACCTGTAATAGACTTAAGGACCACACAGGGCCTAACAGTGCAGACCTTTGTAGGCAATTTTTAGAGCCCATTCCTATCAGTTCATGCCCAGTGGCAGAATCAAGTCTTTCTCAGTTTTCTCAGCGAAGCTTGGGAAAATTATTTCTTGCAACCTCTACCTGGTCAGGATCAAAGACATCATTGATTTCAAGGTGTTTGTACAGCAATGGGGAAGATAGCTTCTGTTTTTTCCTGCTTTGCATTAGTTTTATATTTTTCATTATGTATTTAAGTATTTTAGTTTTTTTTAAATAAATGTTTAAGTATTCAAAGGTTTAAAGGTTTATCTATTATCAAAGTATACAACCCTGAAATTCTTCAGTTCTCCGGGTAGCCATAAAACCAAGAAAGAAAAGAAAGGCAGCACTATCATCAACCCCCACCGCCCATCCCAATTCCCTGAAAAAAATACAAACAAAAACAGAACAGGCACAGCAACCCCCAAATCCAACACATAAACACGAATTTACTTCAATATTAATGTTTTTTGTAGAAGTCGCTGAGGGTTATGAGATGTAAAAACAATGAAAATTGTTGGATTTGCCTGCTGGTCACTGACGGAGTAACAGCTCTTTGCTGGTGCTCCTAATTTACTTACTTTTCTCTACAACCTTTTGAAATACTACTGTTAGACGGGTTATTATATTACTATGACTACCAAAGCAGCTTTGGAAGCTATTACAGGCTCAATTCAAAAGCTTACTGAGGAGTTTCAACAGTTCAGAAAAGAAATCAGCACCGAAATTAAAGAAATAGGTACGAAACTAGAAGATATTCAAGCAATTCTAACTGAACATGATAAGAAGATGAAGGAACAGGAAGATGTTATTATTTTACTGGACGAGAGAATGGATGATTTGCTAAAACTGTATGAAGAACAATCCAAGTCCTACAAAATAATGAGACAGAAGATTATTGATTTGGAAAACAGAAGTAGGAGGAACAACTTACGAATCTTGGGACTTAAAGAACAAACGGAAGGAGATAATCCTAAAGAAGTCTTTGCAGACCTTTTGATGGAATTATTCCCTGATATTATAAAGTCTCTGCCTTTGATTGATCGTGCCCACAGGTCACCTATCTGCGGATCGACTTCAAAATCAAAACCAAGATCAGTCATTACATGTTTCCATGAATTTCAAATAAAGGATCATCTGATTCGTGCTGCCCGTCGAAAAGGTATGATTGACTACCAAGATCAAAAGATTCGTATTGTTAAATATTTTTCATCAGAAGTTATGGCAGAACGTGTTAAGTTTAAGAATGTTATGGCGGAGCTATACAGTCAAAATTTTAAACTCTCTCTTCGTTCTCCGGCTCGACTGAGAATTACAATGGAAGATGGATCATTTAAATGGTTTTATACGAAGGAGCAGGCACAAGAATTTTTAGACTGAGAAAATGACTGTATACATATACTGAATTGATTAGAAATCTTGCAAAAACAGAAATACTACATATTTTTTAAAAATTACTGTTTAATATTTTTCAGTATAAATAATTGCTATTTCTGTTTGATAAACCTGTCTAAGCTTATTTTTCACTGTATATTATTTAGTCTTGGTTGGATCAGTAAATAACCTTGAATTCGTTGGAGCAGTTCCAACAGGCTTTCTAAGGGAGGATGTTTAGGGGAGGTAGATAGCGGTTGTTCTTTGACCGAGTTTCTCTCTTTGGGAGGAGGGAGGGGGATGGGGGAGCTCTTTTTTCTTGAAGCTGATTTGGGAATCTAGTCAATTCTGTTGATAAGCTAATATATCTCAAGGTTTATTATTTGGGTTTAATATACATTTTTCTGATTGCTACTTTAACCTTTCTTATAAATAGTTTTAAAATGGATCAAAGTATTAATTTACTTAGTTTTATAGAACATAGAATAGTACAGCACAGTACAGGCCCTTCGGCCCACAATATTGTGCCGACCCTCAAACCCTGCCTCCCATATAAGCCCCCACCT
This sequence comes from Mobula hypostoma, assembly GCF_963921235.1. NCBI lineage: Eukaryota > Metazoa > Chordata > Chondrichthyes > Myliobatiformes > Myliobatidae > Mobula > Mobula hypostoma. Next base: position 35,313,176 of record NC_086097.1, on the reverse strand, counting down.
TAGATTCCTCCATATACCTGTCTAGTAGTCTCTTAAACTTCACCAGTGTATCTGCCTCCACCACTGACTCAGGCAGTGCATTCCACGCACCAACCACTCTCTGAGTGAAAAACCTTTGTCTAATAACCCCCTTGAACTTCCCACCCCTTACCTTAAAGCCATGTCCTCTTGTTTTGAGCAGTGGTGCCCTGGGGAAGAGGCGCTGGCTATCCACTCTATCTATTCCTCTTATTATCTTGTACACCTCTATCATATCTTCTCTCATCCTCCTTCTCTCCAAAGAGTAAAGCCCGAGCTCCTTTAAACTCTGATCATAATGCATACTTTCTAAACCAGGCAGCATCCTGCTAAATCTCTTCTGTACCCTTTCCAATGCTTCCACATCCTTCCTATAGTGAGGTGACCAGAACTGGACACAGTACTCCAAGTGTGGCCTAACCAGAGTTTTACAGAGCTGCATCATTACATAGAAACATAGAAACAGAAAATAGGTGCACGAGTAGGCCATTCGGCCCTTCCAGCCTGCACCGACATTTATTATGATCACGGCTGATCATCCAACTCAGAACCCTGCACCAGCCTTCCCTCCATACCCCCTGATCCCCGTAGCCACAAGGGCCATATCTAACTCCCTCTTAAATATAGCCAATGAACTGGCCTCAACTGTTTCCTGTGGCAGAGAATTCCACAGATTCACCATTCTCTGTGTGAAGAAGTTTTTCCTAATCTCAGTCCTAAAAGGCTTCCCCCTTATCCTCAAACTGTGACCCCTTGTTCTGGACTTCCCCAACATTGGGAACAATCTTCCTGCATCTAGCCTGTCCAATCCCTTTAGGATTTTATACGTTTCAATCAGATCCCCCCTCAATCTTCTAAATTCCAACGAGTACAAGCCCAGTTCATCCAGTCTTTCTTCATATGAAAGTCCTGCCATCTCAGGAATCAATCTGGTGAACCTTCTTTGTACTCCCTCTATGGCAAGTATGTCTTTCCTCAGATTAGGGGACCAAAACTGCACACAATACTCCAGGTGTGGTCTCACCAAGGCCTTGTACAACTGCAGTAGTACCTCCCTGCTCCTGTACTCGAATCCTCTCGCTATAAATGCCAGCATACCATTCGCCTTTTTCACCGCCTGCTGTACCTGCATGCCCACTTTCAATGACTGGTGTATAATGACACCCAGGTCTCGTTGCACCTCCCCTTTCCCTAATCGGCCACCATTCAGATAATAATCTGTTTTCCTATTTTTGCCACCAAAGTGGATAACTTCACATTTATCCACATTAAATTGCATCTGCCATGAATTTGCCCACTCACCCAACCTATCCAAGTCACCCTGCATCCTCTTAGCATCCTCCTCACAGCTAACACTGCCACCCAGCTTCGTGTCATCCACAAACTTGGAGATGCTGCATTTAATTCCCTCATCCAAGTCATTAATATATATTGTAAACAACTGGGATCCCAGCACTGAGCCTTGCGGTACCCCACTAGTCACTGCCTGCCATTCTGAAAAGGTCCTGTTTATTCCCACTCTTTGCTTCCTGTCTGCTAACCAATTCTCTATCCACATCAATACCTTACCCCCAATACCGTGTGCTTTAAGTTTGCACGCTAATCTCCTGTGTAGGCCCTTGTCAAAAGCCTTTTGAAAATCCAAATATACCACATCCACTGGTTCTCCCCTATCCACTCTACTAGTTACATCCTCAAAAAATTCTATGAGATTCGTCAGACATGATTTTCCTTTCACAAATCCATGATGACTTTGTCCGATGATTTCACCGCTTTCCAAATGTGCTGTTATCACATCTTTGATAACTGACTCCAGCAGTTTCCCCACTACTGATGTTAGGCTAACCGCTCTATAATTCCCAGGTTTCTCTCTCCCTCCTTTTTTAAAAAGTGGGGTTACATTAGCCACCCTCCAATCCTCAGGAACTAGTCCAGAATCTTACGAGTTTTGAAAAATTATCACTAATGCATCCACTATTTCTTGGGCTACTTCCTTAAGCACTCTGGGATGCAGACCATCTGGCCCTGGGGATTTATCTGCCTTTAATCCCTTCAATTTACCTAACACCACTTCCCTACTAACATGTATTTCGCTCAGTTCCTCCATCTCACTGGACCCTCTGTCCCTTACTATTTCTGGAAGATTATTTATGTCCTCCTTAGTGAAGACAGAACCAAAGTAATTATTCAATTGGTCTGCCATGTCCTTGCTCCCCATAATCAATTCACCTGTTTCTGTCTGTAGGTGACCTACATTTATCTTTACCAGTCTTTTACTTTTTACATATCTATAAAAGCTTTTACAGTCAGTTTTTATGTTCCCTGCCAGTTTTCTCTCAATCTTTTTTCCCCTTCCTAATTAAGCCCTTTGTCCTCCTCGGCTGAACTCTGAATTTCTCCCAGTCCTCAGGTGAGCCACTTTTTCTGGCTAATTTGTATGCTTCTTCTTTGGAATTGATACTATCCCTAATTTCCCTTGTCAGCCACGGGTGCACTACCTTCCTCGATTTATTCTTTTGCCAAACTGGGATGAACAATTGTTGTAGTTCATCCATGCGATCTTTAAATGCTTGCCATTGCATATCCACCGTCAACCCTTTAAGTGTCATTTGCCAGTCTATCTTAGCTAATTCACGTCTCATACCTTCAAAGTTACCCCTCTTTAAGTTCAGAACCTTTGTTTCTGAATTAATTATGTCACTCTCCATCTTAATGAAGAATTCCAACATATTATGGTCACTCTTACCCAAGGGGCCTCTCATGACAAGATTGCTAATTAACCCTTCCTCATTGCTCAATACCCTGTCTAGAATAGCCTGCTCTCTAGTTGGTTCCTCAACATGTTGGTTCAAAAAACCATCCCGCATACATTCCAAGAAATCCTCTTCCTCAGCACCTTTACCAATTTGGTTCACCCAATCTACATGTAGATTGAAGTCACCTATTATAACTGCTGTTCCTTTATTGCACACATTTCTAATTTCCTGTTTAATACCATCTCCGACCTCACTACTACTGTTAGGTGGCCTGTACACAACTCCCACCAGCGTCTTCTGCCCCTTAGTGTTACGCAGCTCTACCCATGTTGATTCCACATCCTCCCGGCTTATGTCCTTCCTTTCTATTGCGTTAATCTCATCTTTAACCAGCAAAGCCACCCCACCTCCTTTTCTTTCATGTCTATCCCTCCTGAATATTGAATCGCAACTCTTAATCTCGATCCCTCGACTTATGAAAGCTAACACCCCATAAGCTTTCTTAACTACCCTATCCACCTGTGAGGCAACTTTCAGGGATCTGAGGACATGTACCCCGAGATCCCTCTGCTCCTCCACACTACCAAGTATCCTGCCATTTACTTTGTACTCTGCCTTGGAGTTTGTCCTTCCAAAGTGTACCGCTTCACACTTCTCCGGGTTGAACTCCATCTGCCACTTCTCAGCCCACTTCTGCATCCTATCAATGTCTCTGCAATCTTTGACAATCCTCTACACTATCTACAATACCACCAACCTTTGTGTCGTCTGCAAACTTGCCAACCCACCCTTCTACCCTACATCCAGGTCGTTAATAAAAATCACGAAAAGTAGAGGTCCCAGAACAGATCCTTGTGGGACACCACTAGTCACAATCCTCCAATCTGAATGTACTCCCTCCACCACCACCCTCTGCCTTCTGCAGGCAAGCCAATTCTGAATCCACCTGGCCAAACTTCCCTGGATCCCATGCCTTCTAACTTTCTGAATAAGCCTACTGTGTGGAACCTTGTCAAATGCCTTACTAAAATCCATATAGATCACATCCACTGCACTACCCTCATCTATATGCCTGGTCACCTCCTCAAAGAACTCTATCAGGCTTGTTAGACACGATCTGCCCTTCACAAAGCCATGCTGACTGTCCCTGATCAGACCATGATTCTCTAAATGCCTATAGATCCTATCTCTAAGAATCTTTTCCAACAGCTTTCCCACCACAGATGTAAGGCTCACTGGTCTATAATTACCCGGACTATCCCTACTACCTTTTTTGAACAAGGGAAAAACATTCACCTCCCTCCAATCCTCTGGTACCATTCCCGTGGACAACGAGGACATAAAGATCCTAGCCAGAGGCTCAGCAATCTCTTCTCTCGCCTTGTGGAGCAGCCTGGGGAATATTCCATCAGGCCCCGGGGACTTATCTGTCCTAATGTATTTTAACAACTCCAACACCTCCTCTCCCTTAATATCAACATGCTCCATTACATCAACCTCACTCATATTGTCCTCACCATCATCAAGTTCCCTCTCATTGGTGAATACCGAAGAGAAGTATTCATTGAGGACCTCGTTCACTTCCACAGCCTCCAGGCACATCTTCCCACCTTTATCTCTAATCGGTCCTACCTTCACTCCTGTCATCCTTTTTTTCTTCACATAATTGAAGAATGCCTTGGGGTTTTCCTTTACCCTACTCGCCAAGGCCTTCTCATGCCCCCTTCTTGCTCTTCTCAGCCCCTTCTTAAGCTCCTTTCTTGCTTCCTTATATTCCCCAATAGACCCATCTGATCCTTGCTTCCTAAACCTCATGTATGCTGCCTTCTTCCACCTGACTAGATTTTCCACCTCACTTGTCACCCATGGTTCCTTCACCCTACCATTCTTTATCTTCCTCACCGGGACAAATTTATCCCTCATATCCCGCAAGAGATCTCTAAACATCAACCACATGTCCACAGTACATTTCCCTGCAAAAAACATCATCTCAATTCACACCCGCAAGTTCTAGCCTTATAGCCTCATAATTTGCCTTTCCCCAATTAAAAATTTTCTTGTCCTCTTTAATTCTATCCTTTTCCATGATAATTATAAAGGACGGGGAGCGGTGGTCACTGTCCCCCAGATGCTCACCCACTGAGAGATATGTGACCTGACCCGGTTCATTACCGAGTACTAGATCTAGTATGGCATTCCCCCTGGTCGGCCTGTCCACATACTGTGACAGGAATCCATCCTGGACACACTTAACAAATTCTGCCCCATCTAAACCCTTGGAACTAATCAGGTGCCAATCAATATTAGGGAAGTTAAAGTCACCCATGATAACAACCCTGTTATCTTTGCACCTTTCCAAAATCTACCTTCCAATCTGCTCCTCTGTATCTCTGCTGCTACCAGGGGGCCTATAAAATACCCCTAGTAGAGTAACTGCTCCCTTCCTATTCCTGACTTCCACCCATATTGACTCAAAAGGGGATCCTGCTACATTACCCACCCTTTCTGTAGCTGTAATAGTATCCCTGACCAGTAATGCCACCCCTCCTCCCCTTTTTCCGCCCTCTTTATCCCTTTTAAAGCACTGAAATCCAGGAATATTAAGAATCCATTCCTGCCCTGGTGCCAGCCAAGTCTCTGTAATGGCCACTACATCATAATTCCATGTATGTATCCAAGCTGTCAGTTCATCACCCTTGTTCCTGATGCTTCTTGCATTGAGGTACACACATTTCAGCCCTTCTACCTTACTGTCTTTACACCGTTTATTCTGCTTCTCTTTCCTCAAAGCCTCTCTGTATGTTAGATCTGGCTTTACTCCATGCACTTCTTTCACTGCTCTATCGCTCTGGGTCCCATCCCCCTCACAAACTAGTTTAAACTCTCCCGAACCATGCTAGCAAACCTACCTGCAAGGACATTGCTCCCCCTTGAGTTCAGGTGCAACCCATCCAATCTGTACAGGTCCCACCTTCCCCAGAAGAGATCCCAATGATCTAAAAATCTAAAACCCTGCTCCCTGCACCAACTCCTCAGCCACGCATTCAACTGCCATCTCCTCCAATTCTTACCATCTCTGTCACGTAGCACTGGCAGCAATCCTGAGAACGCCACCCTTGAGGTCCTGTTCTTCAGCCTTCTGCCTAGTTCCCGAAACTCACACTTCAGGACCTCATCCCTCTTCCTGCTTATGTCATTGGTCCCAACATGTATCACGACTTCTGGTTGCTTTCCCTCTCGTTCCAGGATGTCATGCACCCAGTCAGAGACATCCCGGACCCTAGCACCCGGGAGGCAACAAACCATGCGGGTGTCCTTCTCACGTCCACAAAATCTCCTGTCTGCTCCCCTGACTATAGTCTCCAATGACGACAGCTCTCCTCTTCTCCGTCCCACCCTTCTGCACCACCGGGTCAGACTCAGTGCCGGAGGCCCTGCCACCGTGGCTCACACCTGGTCAGTCATCCCTGCCAACAGTATCCAGGATTATTCAGGGGAATGGCTACAGGGGTGCTCTGCACTACCTGTCTGCTCACCTTCGCTTTCCCCCCTCTGACTGTTACCCAACGACCTGCTTCCGACAGCCTAGGTGTGACTACCTCCCTGTAGCTCTCATCTATGACTGCCTCATTCTCCCTTATGAGTCGAAGGTCATCCAGTTGCTGCTCCAGATTCCTTACACGTCTTTCAGATCGCCCAGCTGTATGCACTTCTGGCAGATGTGACTCTGCGGGAGAGGGGCATTCCCCCAAGACTGCCACATCTCACATGAGAGGCACATCACCGTCTCAGGAGACATTGTAAAAACTAACTGCGAGCTAGCTTGTCCTCCACCTCTTCTCGTCAAAGCCTCAAAGCTCCACTCCTTCACTATCCCACTTACGCACTGGCCGCTTCGCTTGAGCTATCCCTCTATTTATCTGTTTGAGCTTTTCAAAATGTTTGGTCACCTGACCTCGACTGCCCAATCAGCTGCTTTCTGCTGAGTCTGAGCTATTCAAATCTTGATTGTCTAATCAACGGCTTTCTGCTGATCTATTCAAATCTTGATTGACTTGATTGCACAGACCAACTGCCAAAACTGCCAGAATCTCTCGACTCAAAGCCTCAAAGCTTCACTCCTTCACTGGCCCACTCACGCACTGGAAAGGGCTAAATCACCCTGTGAAAAGAGATATGATTTTTGCCTATATTAAAAAACTTAAGGTACCAATTGTTTTTCTTCAAGAAACCCATGTACGTAAGTGTGACAATTCATGCCTTTTCAATCGATGGAGAAAATCTGATTTCCATTCCTCATTTCAAGCCAAAGCTAGAGGAGTTTCGATCCTTAAAGATAATAAAGTTCCCTTTGTTCGACATAAAGTAATTTCTGATACTAATGGGAGTTTTGTTATAGCATCAGGGAAACTAAACAACAAATTAATGATATTTGCCAATGCGTATGCTCCAAATATAGATGACCCAGGTTTCTTTGATTGTTTTTTTTTCATTTTTGCCAGATCTAAGTCTGTACTCATTGGTGATGGGTGGAGACTTTAATTGTTGCTTAGATCCAGTTTTAGATCGTTCATCTTCTAAACCAATGATACCAAATAAATCAGCTGTGTTTATTAATCTTTTTTAATGAAATGTGGTATTGTTGATGCTTGGTGTTTTTTTTCATTCAGTAGACAAGGAATATTCATTTTTCTCTCATGTCCATCATACACATTCAAGGATTGATTTTTTTTATTGATAGCTAAATGATTTCATCAGTTCGATCCTGTGAATATAAAGAGATTGCTGTTTCAGATCATGCTCCTGTGTTTCTATCTTTAAGTCTCCCTGGTCTTCTTCAAACAAATAGATTTTGGTGATTTAATCTAACTTTGTTATCTGATAAAGATTTTTTAAAGTTTATGGAGAGTCAAATTACTTTTTTTTTAAAGTTAATACATTAGAGGAGATTTCTAGTCTTATCAGGTGGGATGCCTTTAAGGCATATATTAGAGGACAAATTATTTCTTATACTGCAAGTATTAAGAAAAAAGCTAATAAAGAGAGAAGTGATTTAGCTAATCGGCTGAAACAGTTAGACCAAGAGTATGCCTTGGCGCCAGAACCTGCCTTATATAAAAGACGTGTTGAAACTAAAATGAAATATGATCTCCTTTTAACTTATCCAATTGAAACCCAACTCCTAAAAGATAAAAAGACAATTTTATATTCAAAACAGGTAAATTATTGGCTGATCAGATTAAAACCTTTATAGATAAACAGCAGATTAAAGAAATGTGCAAAGCTAATGGTGATAAGACAACTGATTATTTAGAAATAAATTATCATTTCAGCGCATTTTACTCTAAACTCTGTAGGAAGAGCTGCAGTCGACGTTTCAGGCCGAGACCCTTCGTCAGGACTAACTGAAGGAAGAGTGAGTAAGGGATTTGAAAGTTAGAGGGGGAGAGGGAGATCCAAAATGATAGGAGAAGACAGGAGGGGGAGGGATAGTGCCAAGAGCTGGACAGGTGATAGGCAAAAGGGGATACGAGAGGATCATGGGACAGGAGGTCCGGGAAGAAAGACGGGGGGGGGTGGGGGGGGGGACCCAGAGGATGGGCAAGAGGTATATTCAGAGGGACAGAGGGAGAAAAAGGAGAGTGAGAGAAAGAATGTGTGCATAAAAATAAGTAACAGATGGGGTACGAGGGGGAGGTGGGGCCTTAGCGGAATTTAGAGAAATCGATGTTCATGCCATCAGGTTGGAGGCTACCCAGACGGAATATAAGGTGTTGTTCCTCCAACCTGAGTGTGGCTTCATCTTTACAGTAGAGGAGGCCGTGGATAGACATGTCAGAATGGGAATGGGATGTGGAATTAAAATGTGTGGCCACTGGGAGATCCTGCTTTCTCTGGCGGACAGACCGTAGATGTTCAGCAAAGCGGTCTCCCAGTCTGCGTTGGGTCTTGCCAATATATAAAAGGCCACATCGGGAGCACCGGACGCAGTATATCACCCCAGTCGACTCACAGGTGAAGTGTTGCCTCACCTGGAAGGACTTTCTCCCGATGTGGCCTTTTATATATTGGCGAGACCCGACGCAGACTGGGAGACCGCTTTGCTGAACATCTACGCTCTGTCTGCCAGAGAAAGCAGGATCTCCCAGTGGCCACACATTTTAATTCCACATCCCATTCCCATTCTGACATGTCTATCCACGGCCTCCTCTACTGTAAAGATGAAGCCACACTCAGGTTGGAGGAACAACACCTTATATTCCGTCTGGGTAGCCTCCAACCTGATGGCATGAACATCGACTTCTCTAACTTCCGCTAAGGCCCCACCTCCCCCTCGTACCCCATCTGTTACTTATTTTTATGCACATATTCTTTCTCTCACTCTCCTTTTTCTCCCTCTGTCCCTCTGAATATACCTCTTGCCCATCCTCTGGGTCTCCCCCCTCCTCCTTCTCTTTCTTCCCGGACCTCCTGTCCCATGATCCTCTCGTATCCCCTTTTGCCTATCACCTGTCCAGCTCGCGGCTCTATCCCTCCCCCTCCTGTCTTCTCCTATCATTTTGGATCTCCCCCTCCCCCTCCAATTTTCAAATCCCTTACTCACTCTTCCTTCAGTTAGTCCTGATGAAGGGTCTCGGCCTGAAACGTCGACTGCACCTCTTCCTACAGTTGCTGCCTGGCCTGCTGCGTTCACCAGCAACTTTTATGTGTGTTGCTTGAATTTCCAGCATCTACAGAATTCCTGTTGTTTACTCTAAACTCTATAGTTTTGAATCTTCTAAGGATAATATTGTAATGAACAATATTTTAGATCAACTAAACATTCCTACAATTTCTGCCAACAACAGAAAGTTGTTGGAACAACCTATTTCTCTTGAGGAAATTGCTGAGGTTGTGCGCTCATTACGTTTGAGGAAAGCTCTGGGTCCAGATGGATTTTCTGGAGAATTTTACAAGACCTTTTCCTCACTGCTTATACCTCATTTATGTTCAGTTTTTCAGATTCATTTAAGTCAGGCAAACTCCCTCAATCTTTTTATGAGGTTTCTATTTCACTTATTCTTAAAAGGAATAAGGATCCAACTGAATGCTCTTCTTATAGACCAATTTCTTTACTTAATGTTGATATAAGATCCTATCTAAAGTTTTGGCCCATAGAATTGAAAATATTTTACCATCTGTCATTTCTGATAACCAAACTGGATTTATCGAAAATCGATATTCTCACTTTAATATTCATCAGTTATTAAATGCTATTTATTCTCCTTCAAGCATGATATCGGAATGTGTGGTATCCCTGGATGCTAAGAAAGCTTTTGACAGAGTTGAATGGAATTATTTATTTAAGACTTTAGAAAAATTCAATTTTGGACCCGTTTTCATTCAATGGATTAAATTACTTTAGTTAGCTCCTTCCGTTAGGGTTATCACTAATTCTCATAATTCTAAGCCATTTAAGCTTCAACATGGCACTAAACAAGGCTGTCCGTTGAGCCCTTTGCTTTTTGATCTGGCCTTAGAACCCTTAGCCATTGCCTTTCGAGAATCTAATGATATCACCGGTATTTTAAGGAGAGACACTATTCACAAAGTCTCGCTATACGCTGATAATCTGCTGCTATTTATTTCTAATGTTGAGACTGCATTACCCCATGTGCTTTCTTTACTCTCCTGTTTTAGTCAGTTCTCAGGTTATAAATTAAACCTACATAAAAGTGAACTTTTCCCTTTGAACAATTTGATACCAGCAAATTCTAACCTTCCTTTCAAAATTGTAAGAAACCAACTTACCTACTTAGGTGTAACAATCACTAAAAACTATAAGTGTCTATTTAAAGAAAATTTTCTTACCCTATTGAATCACGTAAAAGGGATACTATTAAATTGGTTGCCACCTTCGTTATTGCTGATTGGTTGAATTAACTCTATCAAATTGAATATATTACCTAAATTTATATATCTTTTTCAGGCATTGCCTGTTTTCATTCCTAAATTTTTTTTGATTCTCTTGACTCTATTATATCTTCTTATATATAGAAGAATAAGCGTTCTAGATTAAATAAAATTCATCTTCAGAAAGACAAAAAGAATGGAGAATTAGCCCTACTAAACTTTAGATTTTATTATTGGGCAACTAATATAAGAAATCTTACATTCTGGTTATATTACATAAATCCTGAGGATTGCCGGATGTGGGTTTCTTTAGAAGCTAACTCTGTTAATAAATTTTCTATTATTTCTCTTCTTGGATCCTCATTCCCTTTGTCTCTGAGTAAATTAATTGATAATCTGGTAGTTAAACACACTATGAGAATTTGGATACAATTCCGAAAGTTGCAGTTCGGAGGAGGAGAAGATTGCGGCGCAACGGCGGTGCGCACGGACTCTCCAGTGAATGATATCTGTGATCTGTCAAGTAGAGGACCGTGCACAATTCTGATTTGATGGAGACGGACGTGAGAGCACGGAGGAACATCTGGAAAACTTCTGAAATGCCCGCTTCGCTGCCGCTGCTACTGTGTGGTAACCGGAATCTCCGGTGTGAAGGCCCCGAAATCCTCGGCTTCGCGTGTTTCAGTGGCCGGGACGAGGTCGAAGGCGCTCGGCAGAGGATGGCGCTCGGGAGGCTGTATCGGAGAGGCTGGTCGGAAGCTCGAAGTTTTCGGACAGATGGACTCAGTGTTGGCTGCTTCTAAGGCATCGGCCATTTGACGGTGCCTGAAGGTTTATGGCAGGGTTTCTCCCTTTTGCCACCTGCTATCAGGGACTCGGGAGTCAATCGACTCAGGGACTTTTGAGACTTTATTTACCGTGCCCATAGTTTGTTCTTCATCAAATTATGGTATTGCTTTGCACTGCTGTAACTATATGTTATAATTATGTGGTTCTGTCAGTTTTAGTCTTTGGTTTGTCCTGTTTTCTGTGATATCACTCCGGAGAAACACTGTATCATTTCTTAATGCATGTATGCATTTCTAAATGACAATAAAAGAGGACTGAGTGTTCTCATAATCTGAAAAAAAATACTTTGGCTTGTTGGTAGAGGAAAGTCTCTTTTTGTTTCAACAACTGTCAACTAAATATAGTTTATCCAAAACTCATTTTTTTTGATACCTACAAATAAGAGATTTTTTACGGTCTCAAATAGGTACATTTCCTAAAAGTCCTGATAAGAATCTACTAGATGTAATTTTTAATTTTAACCCATTTTATAATTGATCTATATTTAATATTTATAATATGCTCTGGGAATGAGAAGTGTTCCTTTAGATAAAATTAAAAATCTTTGGGAACAAGACTTACAGACTTCATTTTCTGAGGAAACTTGTAATCAAATTTTTAAATTGGTTAACACTTCATCGTTATGTGTCCGCCACTCTCTCCTACAATTTAAAGTGGTCCATAGGGCCCATATGACCAAGGATAAGTTGTCTCGTTTTTATTTAGATATATCTCCGTATTGTGATAAATGTAATAATGGAGAAACTTCACTTATTCATATGTTTTGGACATGTCCAAGTCTTGTAAAATATAGGTTCCCCCACCATCCGAAGGTAGAGCATTCCTATGAAATGGTTTGTAAGCCGGAATGTCATAAAGTGAAGAAGCAATTACCATTAATTTATATGGGAAAATTTTGTGAGCCTTCACAGACCCAAAAATAACCTACCAAATCATGCCAAATAACATATAGAACCTAAAATAACAGTAACCTATAGTAAAAGCAGGAATGATATGATAAATACACAGCCTATATAAATTAGAAATACTTTTCCACAATCATTGCCTGAACTGTTCTCTGTAGTGAAAATCTCACGCAAGCGCCGTCGGCAAAAACACGGCGCAAGCGCTCTCCAGTAACCTTTAAGCTATGAAGCTGACAAATCATACCAAATAACACATAAAAATACACAGCCGATATAAAGTAGAAATAATGTGTGTACAGTGTAGTATCACTTACCGGAATCGGGACAGCGCCGAGCACACTGATAGTGGTGTGTTAGGCTGAGTTGTCGGAGTTTGGGTGGTGCAATGGCCCCCACCCTCCAGGCCGCTGACCAATCCCGATCTGCGAAGCGTGCAGCGGTACAGCGGTAGCCAGGAGGCACACAGCACATCTTTAAGAAAAAAGCCGAAACAAACATGCTGATTAATTAGGTGCCACCCGGCACACAATTGTTGGCCCAGATCAGAGGCGATGCAATCGGCAATCGCCTCTGATCTAGGCCGACAATTAAGTGCCTGGTGGCACCTAATTAATTAGCATGTTTGTTTTGGCTCTTTTCTTAAAGATGTGCTGTGTGCCTCCTGGCTACCGCTGTACCGCTGCATTCTCCGCGAATCGGTATCTGTCTGCGGCCTGGGGGTTGGGGTGGTGGGACATTGGGGTGTCATCTCATCATTGTCTGTTTCCATTAGGGCAGGCAGCTCATCTTCTCCTATCTCTGCCTGCCTCAATGTCGAAGGTCGAGGTTCATCGTCTGCTGTGGAAGGCTTGAAAAACGACAGTACAGTATGCTTCACTGCTGAGCCTCGCACATTTTTCTATCATACAGTTCTTTGTAAGGACTCAAACCATCTTGCAAATATGCCCTAAACCGAAGTACCCTTTCAAAATTAAAGCCGTACTTTATCATTACTCATTCGGTTTTGATTGTTATCCTTTCCTCTTCCAATTGCATCAGCTCTTCATCTATCAGTTCTTGGTCATGGGATGCCAAAACCTCTCCAACATCATCTTCATCAACTTCCACAGGCCAAACTCACTTTGTCCTTACTTCGTTCACCACAATCAAAATGCTTAATTATGTCTGGTTTTACGCTAAGTGTAACATCCTTACGAGCTCTTTTAGGCTTTTCCGATACCTTAGAACTCATCTTGCTAACGGCTGCTCACAGGTATGTGTTTAAGCAATGCCGGCTTGAATGCCATTCTGAATCCAGGGGAGGAGCGGCTGCTCGGGGCATGCGGGCTGATTTTTTTTTTGCGCTGCCTTTTATCGCGTGCAGCTTTTTCCGTGAGCTGCCTTTTTTCGTAACAGTGAAAACACCTTCTGTTAGCGAAAACAGGGAACTAATGTAGGTCTTTCGTAACAGTGAGGTTTCATAAAGCTAACGTTCGAAAAGCGGGGGACACCTGTATTGGAAAGAAGTATTTCAAACTCTCTTGGTACTTTTTAAAGTAAACTTTAAGTCTAATCCTTTGACCGCTTTATTTGGTATTGTTGGAGGAAAGGATTTTTTTTGGAGCCACCTGACTTGCACATTTTGGCTTTTATGTCTCTTATGGCCAGAAGGACGCTCTTGCTTAAATGGAAAGATGCAGCCCCTCCTATTCACACTCAATGGTTACCTGATGTCATGTCATGTTTAAATTTAAAGAAGATTCGATGCTCAATCTCTGAATCTACTCAAGACTTTCAAACATTGTGGGGACCTTTTCTGAATTATTTTCAAAACCTTTGATTTGTTGTTAAAGCACAGATGATGACAATTTTTTTTTCCTTTTTTTCTTTACTAATCAGCTTCGGTCTTGGTAGTGGGTTAGGTTTTTTTAATATAATAAAATTACTATATTTCAATGTTACAAATTAATTAATCTGTATGAATATAGGGTAAGGAGTCTTTATATACAATTTAGTATAATGTAGATATATATTTTTTCCTGTACTCTACATTCTTATATGTAAATTAATAAAAATATTGGAAAAGAAAGGAAGAAAATTGTTATCATTTCTTGCAGCCTGCAAAGCCTCACCACAAGCTTTAACAGTAGTCCAAGGCTTCAGGGGCATTTGACAGGTAGGTACACATCAATCCGTCACCTATCATCCTGTCACCATCTAGACCACATTGTTGAGCTCTTGACTGTTTGGCCCACTAGGAAAGATTCTCTATATCATGTCCACACAAATGCAGAGACAGTAATTCGGAGCCGAGGGAACTGAGACAGCACAATCCAACCCTTTGTGGTTTGGCAGGATATAGAATCTTGTATATGAATTGAACTTACTTAAATGTGCAAACAGCAGATGTTGTTGGCATCAAGATTAATGTTCCAACTGTACTGGAAAAGAGAACACCTTTACAACAAACAACTATACCAGGATCTCTAATCTAGCACCATCTGTTCAACGCCGATTAGATTATTTTGTTTGAACAATCTAATCACTGTTTGTTTATTGGATCTCTTCAATCCAGTCAGTACTACTTCAAATTATATTCCAGGTACTCTGCCACATGATTTATCTTCCAAATAAAATTATTCTATGGAGGAGCTGTACTTTTGCAGTTTTAGTCCTAGTGGGGAATGAGATCTGGTTGAGTGCAGAAAGAGTAAACACCAGGGTAGACATGAACTGACAGTTCAGAATATGCACTCAGTTGCCACTTTGTTAGGAATACCATTGCCCGTTAATGTAAATATCTCATCAGCCAATCATATGGCAGCAAGTCCAATGCATAAAAGCGTGCAGGTATGCTTAAGAGTTCAGTTGTTGTTCAAGTCAAACATCAGGATGGGGAATAAAGTGACTTTGAGCATGGTATGATTGTTCATGCCAGATAGGGTGGTTTGAGTATCTGCAAAACTGCTGATCTCCTGGGATTTTACCTCACCACAGTCTCTACAGCAAGGGTTCCCAACTTGGGGTCCACAGACCCCTCAGTTAATGGTAGGGGTCCATGCCATAGAGAAGGTTGGGAACCCCTGCTCTAGAGGTTGTATAGAATGATACAAGAAACAAAAACAAATTCAGTGAGTGGCAAAAATGTCTTGTTAATGATACTCAGAGAAGAATGGACAGACTGATTAAAACTGACAGGAATGTGACATACATCAAATAATTACACATTACAACAGTGGTATGCAGAAGAGCATCTCTGAACATACGATGCATTGAACCTTAAAGTGGTTGGGCTGCAGCAGCAGAAAAGCACACTGGGTTCCTCTCCTGTGCCTAATAAAGTGGCCATTAATTGTATCCGCTGTACATTAGAAATTTAGAAACAAAATATTTAACTCTTCATTCAGTCTAACTCTCTCTGGCACACAGGGAAGAAAATAGAAATTCTGAATGTACAGTATATGCCTTGATCTAATGATTAAAGATGGGGGTTTCAATAACATAGCCAGCAGTTCTTTCCATTCCCGAATGGCTTTGAAAAACTCCTTCTCGAATTACTAGGGTAGGAAGTAAAGCAATAGGAAAAGTTTTATAGACATTTTGAGCCTGAGCTCCACCTGAACGTAGAGTGGTCATTGTTGTCTAGCTTTAAGGAACAGAGACTGATGGATTTACAGTCTGTTTTATTTCGTTGTTAACTACCAGAAAATAGCATCACACGTCCCATGAAATAGTTGCCATTGTTGCTAAGTAGCAAAAAATAGTAGTAAATTTATCAAAGTGAGCAAATGGCTTAATCACATTGATATTTCACACACAGAAGCAACTTAGCCATGGCTTTGGCTTGCGACTCCATGTAAAGGAAGCACTTCTTCAGTGCAGGCTACCTACTCCAGTCTGAGAGACAAGTATCTCAGAGGCAAGAGTGCAACAGGAGACTTACCCCAACACTCATGCACAAGTACTTCCCAACTTCACAACTCTCGCACTTCTAAAGTAAAATAGAACTGTTTCGATATATAAACCTTGAGGGATATTGGGTAACGTGGTTAAAACTTTGTAAATAAACTGCAGAGTCATTGTGAGAATGTTTAGTATTTTGGATGCCCAAAAATAATAGAAGAACCAGAAGTCTACACATGGACAACAACTTGGTGTTTATTATGAATCAATTCTGTTACTCATAAGAATGCAAAAATATAAGAAAAAGGAATGAGTCACTTTGACTTTGACAACAGTTGAGCACATTTACACAAACCAGTGTTGCAGGAAAGCAGCATCCATCATCAGGGATTCCCACCACAAATGATATGCTCTCTTCTCACTGCCACCATCAGGAAGGTGGTACAGGAGCCTCAGAACTCATACCACCGAGTTCAGGAACAGTTATTACCCCTCAAACATCAGGCTATTGAAGCAGAGGGGATAAATTCACTCGCTCCATCACTGAACTGTTACCTCAACCTATAGGTCCACTCTCAAGAACCCTTCATCTCATGTCCTCAATATTTAATGCTTATTCATTTATTATTATTATTTCTTTTTTTTTGTATTTGCACACTGTTTTCTTTTGCACAGTGGTTGAATGCCTAAGATGGTGCAGTCTTTCATTGTTTGTGTTATGGTTATTATTCTATGGATTTATTGAGTACACCCATAAAACAGTGAATCTTGGGGTTGTATATGGTGACATATATGTACTTTGATAAAAAATTTTCTTTGAATCTTTATATGCCTTGATTGTTTTATGCTCCTAATCTATATCCTCTGTTCCTAACCTATATTCCTTGTTACCTTTAATTTCAAGAAATATAATGATCGCTGTTTTAATCGCAGTAAATGACTGATCTTCCATTGCTATGCAAAATGGATATTTCTAAAGATTCACCTCAACTCCATCCCCAATTGACATACCTGTATTTCGAGATTGTGGCATCTAAGTTATAAAGCCAAAACATATTCTCTTGATCTGCGTTGTCAAGGTCTCTAAGAATTTCAATGAGATCTCCTCGTAATACACTAAACTCAAGGGAATAGAGGGCTATCCTTCTCAGTCTCTCTTCATTTAAAAAAAAACTCTCACTGACCAGTCTGCCAAATCTTTGCTTTACTCCCTCTATAGCAAATATAATCTCTTTTAAAAACATTTTAAGTTTCAGAATGCATATTAGAAAGCAAAAAGGGCTAGATTATAATTACCCATGTTTGTTTGAGGAAATGATTAAATCAATTTGCTTCCAGAAGGGAGCTTGACAAAACAAAATAAAACATTCTTCTTCACTATAAGTGTCTGCTCCAGCCATTTTTATCAGTGGAAGTCTTGGCACCTATTTTATAAACCCCAGTGCTTATGCTTTTTTAAAATTCATATAAAAATATTCAAAATGCTAATATTTACAGCTGGAAAATAAATCAAATTTTTTCACCATTTCCAACTGCAAAATATGGAAGTCAACTGTCATACTGAATTACAGCAAGTATATAGATAATATATTCCAGTATAAATGTTGGCTTCACGATAAGCTGAATAAATCCAATCTAGATAATTACTGCACTGTCTGTCTACAGTCAAACCATCAGAAGGTGTTGGTGATAGTGCTATCAAGTGCCATATACTTACTCCTGTTCTTCTCACTCCTTTTCCAGCCCAATTATACCTTGGTATAAACGCGGTGGGATGAGAGACAATGCCCTTACATAATAAATTACTCAACAGATTTCATGTCATATGCCAGTGATATGAAACTTGATTCTGATTGTATGCATAAGGACTTGGAGCAGGAGTAAACCATTTGGCCCATCGAGCCTGCTCTGTCATTCAATAAGATTATGGCTGGTCTGTCTGCATACTCAGCTCCACCTACCCGCTTTTTCCCCATAAACTTTATTTCCCCTGCCATCCAAAAATCTATCTATGTCTTAAATAAATCTAATGATGTAGTGTCTACTGCTTACCTGGGCAGAGAATTCTCTAAGAAAAGCAGTTTCTCCTCATCTTCATCCTAAATATGTTCACTCAAATCTTGAGGCCATGTCCCCTAGTTCTAGTCTCACCTACCAGTGGAAGGCCCAGAGAATTAATATCAGTATTTAATGCTCATCTTAACAGTTCCTGAAGATTCTCAACCTTCAACCACATTGATAGGTTAGAACAGGAAAGGATGACGAATTTACTACCTTAAAGCAAATTACATTTTTACAATAATCTAATATTCACTATTACAAAGCATTTGCTTTTAGCTCTTCGAACTTGAACTCTCTGGATTACCAGTGGATGTGCCTGGCTGCCAGTTTTACTGGAGGCATTCCTTCTCCCCTCTAATCATTCTTCGATTGTACACAGTGAATAGTCTTCAGTTTCTCAATGACCAATTATTGTATTCTTACGTTTTCTTGATGTCACGGCAGGGAAGACCATTATCGTCCACGTCTATTGATTCCCTTAATTTCTAAAAATCTATCAAATATTATAGAGTCATGGGGATACAGGTTGTTAAGCCCATCAAATCCTCACTGACCGCCAATATTATACTAAGTCATCATTAATCCATTTTAATTTCTCCCCACATTCTCGACTCCCTCAGACTCAAAGTGGGTGAAAGTTACATGGGTCAATTAAAACCATATCTCTGAGGTGTGGGAGAGAACCAGTGTATTTAGAAAAAGCCAAGTAGTCACAGGGAGAACATACAAAACCCACTCAGACAGCACTTAAAATCAGGGCTGAATCTGTGAGACAGTGGCCCTACGAGATACAACACCATGCTGCTTTAAATAGTTTAATATATTCAGCAACTGGTCCTCCACGGTCCACTTAGGCATTGAGTTCCAAAGATTCACCTCCCTTTGGTGTGAAGAAATTTTTTCTCACTTCTGTACCCCTTATGTTGAGACGATGACCTTGGTCTTAGACAGCCCAGGTGAGTAAACTATCAATGTCATATCTGAATAGCTGGTACCTCTGCACCAATCCTTGAAGAAGTCCAAAGCTATAGGCTCTCAACTTGAAAATATTCTAAGGATTGCAACTCTCAGTTTTTCTTCTGTTAACGAACAATAAACTAATTCCTAATGCATTCAGCCTCAATCTTGTGTGGTCATCATTTCAAAATTTGTTTAAGTGTCCAATTACAGCAGGTCAATTGGTTCACCATTGCCAGTTTTGCTATTTGTTACCTAAACCTCTAAGTTACTTATCAAACATGCTTTCCTCTCCATAAACCCACCCTAACCTATCAAGTGCACTCTTTACTGCATTCTTAATAACAGAATCCAGAATTTCCTCTACTACTTTGAGGCAAACTATTCTATTGGTCCTTCTTTTTTAGAAACCATAGAAACCATAGAAAAACTACAGCACAGAAACAGGCCTTTTTGCCCTTCTTGGCTGTGTCGAACCATTTTCTGCCTAGTCCCACTGACCTGCACACGGACCATATCCCTCCATACACCTCCCATCCATGTATCTGTCCAATTTATTCTTAAATGTTAAAAAAGAACCTGCATTTACCACCTCGTCTGACAGCTCATTCCACACTCCCACCACTCTCTGTGTGAAGAAGCCCCCATTAATGTTCCCTTTAAACTTTCCCCCATCACCCTTAACCCATGTCCTCTGGTTTTTTTTCTCCCCTTGCCTCAGTGGAAAAAGCCTGCTTGCATTCACTCTATCTATACCCATCATAATTCTATATACTTCTATCAAATCTCCCCTCATTCTTCTACGCTCCAGGGAATAAAGTCCTAACCTATTCAACCTTTCTCTGTAACTGAGTTTTTCAGGTCCCGGCAACATCCTTGTAAACCTTCTCTGCACTCTTTCAACGTTATTAATATCCTTCCTGTAATTTGGTGACCAAAACTGAACACAAGACTCCAGATTCGGCCTCACCAATTACTTATACAACCTCATCATAACATTCCAGCTCTTATATTCAATACTTTGATTAATAAAGGCCAATGTACCAAAAGCTCTCTTTACGACCCTATCTACCTGTGACGCCACTTTTAGGGAATTTTGTATCTGTATTCCCAGATCCCTCTGTTCTACTGCACTCCTCAGTGCCTTACCATTTACCCTGTATGTTCTACGTTGGTTTGTCCTTCCAAAGTGCAATACCTCACACTTGTCTGCATTAAACTCCATCTGCCATTTTTCAGCCCATTTTTCCAGCTGGGTCCAAATCCCTCTGCAAGCTTTGAAAGCCTTCCTCACTGTCCACACCACCTCCAATCTTTGTATTATCAGCAAATTTGCTGATCCAATTTATCCAGATCATTGATACAGATGACAAATAACAATGGACCCAGCACTGATCCCTGTGGCACACCACTAGTCACAGGCCTCCACTCTGAGAAGCAATCCTCTACTACCACTCTTTGGCTTCTTCCATTGAGCCAATGTCTAATCCAATTTACCACCTCTCCATGTATACCTAGCGACTGAATTTTCCTAACTAACCTCCCATGCGGGACCTTGTCAAAGGCCTTACTGAAGTTCATGTAGACAACAACCACTGCCTTCCCTTCATCCACTTTCCTGGTAACGTCCTCGAAAAACTCCAATAGATTGGTCAAACATGACCTACCACGCACAAAGCCATGTTGACTTTCCCTAATAAGTCCCTGTCTATCCAAATGCTTGTAGATTCTGTCTCTTAGTACTCCCTCCAATAACTTATCCACTACTGACGTCAAACTTACTGGCCTATAATTTCCCGGATTACTTTTCAATCCTTTTTTAAACAACGGAACAACATGAGCCATTCTCCAATCCTCCGGCACCTCACCCGTAGACATCGACATTTTAAATATATCTGCCAGGGCCCCTGCAATTTCAACACTAGTCTCCTTCAAGGTCCGAGGGAATACCCTGTCAGGTCCTGGGGATTTATCCACTTTAATTTGCCTCAAGATTGCAAGCACCTTCTCCTTTTCAATTTGTACAGTTTCCATGATCTCACTACTTGTTTCCCTTAATTCGATAGACTGCATGTCAGTTTCCTTAGTAAATACAGATGCAAAAAAACCATTTAAGATCTCCCCCATTTCTTTTGGTTCTGCACATAGTCAACCACTCTGATCTTCAAGAGCAGGGGTCCCCAACCTGTTTTGCACTGCAGACCAGTTTAATATTGACAGTATTCTTGCGGACTGGCAGTCAGTTTACCCAAAAAAAAGACTACAATGACCATGAAGTCTTGCACGGGCACAAGTACGCATGCGCGTCGTGACCTGCCGATTTTTTTCCTGCAAATCCTTTTTGGCGATTCTGTACGGGGGGGGTGTGTTAATCACAAACGGAATATAGGTGATAAGCCGCGAATACACTCAATTTCATTTCTAAAAGGGTTTATCTAATGAATTTAATATTAAACACAGCGCATATTTTCCTCACATGAATATAGTGATAAGTTAATTATCAGGGGAGCTTGAAGTAAGTGTTGAACGAACTTCCAGTAGAAGTGGCAGAAGCAGGTTCGATATTATCATTTAAAGTAAAATTGGATAGATAGATGGACAGGAAAGGAATGAAGGGTTATGTGCTGAGTGCAGGTCAGTGGGACTAGGTGAGAGTAAGAGTTTGGCACGGACTAGAAGGGCAGAGATGGCCTGTTTCCGTGCTGTAATTGTTATATGGTTATATAAGTAAGTCAATAGCATCATAACATTTTAAGTAACGTTTGGATATTAAACACACAGCACATATTTTCCCCATATGAACATATAAGATCATTGCAACAAACCAATATCGCTGAATCAGCAGGAGCCCTGGGCTTGTTTTCCTGCAACAAGACTGTCCCATCGAGGGTTGATGGGAGACAGCGATACTCGAAGGGGGTTCCTTATGTCCAGTCTATTCCGCAATTTAGTTTTCGTTGCATTCATTGCAGAGATGTGTTGGAAATGGAAGCAACGTTTTCAGTGCTTTCGTGGCTATCTCAGGATATTCAGCCTTGACTTTGATCCAGAATGCCGGCAGAGATGTTATGTCAAACATACTTTTCAGCCCACCGTCATTTGCAAGCTCGAGGAGTTGATCTCCTTCCCGCGCTGACAGGGATGATGCGCGGATCATGACCTCGCGTGTGTTCAAGCTCAACAGTGCACGTGACAGGGAATGAGGAAAGGTGCATCTGACTCATATCACCAAATCATATTGTTTCCTCATGGCCCGGTAGCAAATGCTTTGCAGCCTGGTGGTTGGGGACCACTCTTCAAGAGGACCAATTTTATCCCTTACAATCTTTTTACTCTTAATATACCTGTAAAAACTCTTTGGATTATCCTTCACTTTGACTGCCAAGGCAACCTCGTGTCTTCTTATAGCCCTCCTAATTTCCTTCTTAAGTATTTTCTTGCACTTTTTATACTCCTCAAGCATGTTATTTACTCTCTGTTTCCTTTACATGTCATAAAACTCTCTTCTTCATTATCAGAGTTGCAATATCCCTTGAGAACCAAGGTTCCTTATTCCTATTCACTTTGCCTTTAATCCTGACAGGAACATACAAGCTCTGCACTCTCAAAATTTCTCCTTTGAAGGCTTCCCACTTACCGATCACATCCTTGCCAGAGAACAACCTGTCCCAATCCACGCTTTTTAGATCCTTTCTCATTTCTTCAAATTTGGCCTTCTTCCAGTTTAGAACCTCAACCCTAGGACCAGATCTATCTTTATCCATGATCAAGTTGAAACTAATGGTGTTATGATCACTGGAACCAAAGTGCTCCCCTACACACACTTCCGTCACTTGTCCTAACTCGTTTCCTAATAGGAGATCTAATATCGCATCCCCTCTAGTTGGTACCTCTATATATTGATTTAGAAAACTTTCCTGAACACATCTTACAAACTCTAACCCATCTGGACCCCTAACAGTATGGGAGTCCCAATCAATATGTGGAAAATTAAAATCCCCTACCACCACAACTTTATGTTTCCTGCAGTTGCCTGCTTTCTCTCTACAGATTTGCTCCTCCAATTCTCGCTGACTATTGGGTGGTCTATAATACAACCCCACTAATGTGGGCATACCTTTCCTGTTTCTCAGCTCCACCCATAAGGACTCAGTAGACAAGCCCTCTCATCTGTCCGGCCTGAGTACTGCTGTAACATTTTCCCTAACAAGCAATGCTACACCCCCACCTTTCATTCCTCTGCCTCGATCACATCTGAAACATCTGAACCCTGGAATACTAAGCTGCCAGTCCTGCCCCTCCTGTAGCTAAGTTTCACTAATTGCTATAACGTCATAATTCCACGTGCCAATCCACGCCCTCAACTAGTCCGCCTTCCCCACAATACTCCTAGCATTGAAATATATACACCTCAGAAGAATTTTACCACCACTCACAACCTTTCTATTAGTGGATTTGCTTGAACTTTTAACATCATTTATTTTCACCCCAGCCACACTGTCAGCTCTGGCACTCTGGTTCCCATCCCCCTGCAAATCTAGTTTAAAGCCTCCCCAATAGCACTAACAAACCTCCCTGAAAGGATGTTGGGCTCCTTGGAGTTCAAGTGTGACTCGTCTCTCTTGGACAGGTCCCACCTGCCCCAGAAGAGGTCCCAATTATCCTGAAATCTGAAACCCTGCTCCCTACACCAGTTCCGCAGCCACTTGTTCATCCTCCAGAGCATCCTATTTCTAGCACAGTGGCTTAAATTTACTCCTTTCCAGTCCGTAGTAACTGTTCCAGTATCCACAGAATTTTGGAAAATGACAACCAGCGCATCCACCAACTCTCCAGACACCATTTGTGAGACCCTATGATATAGGTCATCAATTCCTGCAGGTTTAACATCTTTCTGTCCAATTATATATTTTCTTTGAGTCTCTCATTGGCTTTGAACATATAAATCCCCGCTATTTCTAAGAAATAGGGGAGAATTGGGTTATTTTGGGGTTCTTGCTTCGTGACTGCCTATAAGCAAACACATCTCAAGGTTGTATAATTTACACATCCTTTGATAATAAATGAACTTTGAACCTCTGCCATCTTTATCAGCTTCCGATTTTCACCAGTGAGGTTTCTAGTTGGCTTTTAAGACAGTGTACACCCACCTTTTCAGCTTCCAGCTCTGGCCCTTCCAGCCAAGTCAGCCACTCCTGTGATACCATCTATTCTGCAGCTGATCTTCTTCCACTATCTTCCCAGAATGAAGACATTCTACCACAACATGCTGTACAGACAGATACAAAATTCCAGCAAAAGACCTGACAGTTTCCTATTGCTCATTATGAGAGGGATCATTCCCTTTATTTTTTTTCATCCTCCCCTGGTAGCATCTGGGAAAGAAGCACTTGACTTAAGGAGGACAAATACAGCATCTTCCACATCGCACTCAACAACTACTTAAGTGTCCCTCAAGTGCAGAAACTGTGGTGATGCAGGAAGAAGCTGGGGTAATGTTGAAAGATTGCTGTGTTAGCCACAGTGGCTGGACAACTCTGCCTTTGGCAAAAGGTTGCTTTAAGATAAATAAAGTGTTGTGTGGTAAACCATATATATACGTTGTAACTGGGTTACCCATCTGGACACGCTCCTCTGCTGACTGCTCCTGTGGCTCCTCCCACAGACCCCTGAATAAAGGCGATTGCGCCATTGCTCCTCCTCTCAGTCCAGGGCAGGTACTCAGCATGGTGGAGGTCACATTTCACTGCTAATAAAAGCCTTTCAGTATTTACTCTACTTCCAGTCTTTTGGAGGTATTGATGGTGCATCATGTTGTTTCTCTCACTCTGCATAGTCACTAATGCTATTCATGGGATCGCAGAGGAAATTTAGAAATGTAAATGAAAAGGAAATAAAAGCAGAAACCATAAATAGGAACATTAGTATACAACTGATCTGCTAACACAATCCAATTTCCTACATTAAGACCAAACCTCGTGATCCCTTTGAGATATCACAAGTAAATCAATTTTGGTGTTGAATAAACTCAATCACTGAGCCTCCACAGCCTCCCTGCTTAGAGAATTCTGAAGAGAGGTCACCTTATAAGTGAAGAAGTTTCTCCTCAACTCTCTTCAGTAGCTAACTCTTCTTCTTCTTCTGAGATACATCGCTGGGTTGTAGATTCCTCAGACAGGGGAACTATTCCTTGTGCCTCTGCTTGGCAAGCCCAGGAAGAGTTCTGTAAGTTTCAAAGAGATCTTCTTTATTTGTTTTTTTTTAATTCCCAAGAGCGCAGGTCCTGTCACCTTATCCTCCTCGTAAGAGCATAAGGTGTAGGAACTCAATTAGGCCACTTGGCCCATCGAGTATGCTTCACCATTCGATCAAGGCTGATTTATTATCCCTTTCAACCCCATTCTCGTGCCTTTTCACAGTAACCCTTGATGCCCTTACTAATAAAGAATCTATCACCCACAGTTTTAGATATATCAAATGGCTTGGCCTCCACAGCCTTCTGTAGCAATGAATTCCACAGATTACCAGCACCTTCTGGTAAAGGAATCCTTCTCCATCTCTGTTTTAAGGGGACACCCTTCTAATCTCAGGCTGTGCTAAACGTCTAGTCCTAGATTTCCCAACTGTCCACCTTATCTAGGTCTTTGAATATTTCATAGGTTTCAATGAGATCCTCCTTCATTCTTCTGAACTGCAGTGAGCACAGGCCCAGGGCTATTAAATGCACCTCATATGCTAACCTTTTCATTCCCAAAATCATGCTCATGAGGCTCCTCTGGACCCTCTCCAATGCCAGCACAGTCTTTCATAGATATGGGGCCCCAAACTGCTCACAATATTCCAAGTGCTGTCTGACTAATGTCTTATAAAGCCTCAGCATTACATCTTTGCTTTTATATTCTGGTCCTCTCAAAATGAATGCTAACATTGCAGTTGCCTTCTTTACCACCAACTCAACCTGCAAGTTAACCTTAGCCAATCCTTGTCCCTGGAACGAGACTAGTGAATCTTCACTCCCGCTGAGGCAATTAGATCCTTTCTTTGGGAAGGACACAAACATTGTGCACAACACTCCAGGTGCAGCCTCATCAAGGCCTCTTATAATTGTAATTGGCTGTGCACAAGCACACCCCTTCCCTTTGAACATCTGTCGTCTTTCATCACGTAACAAACTCTCTGTTTTTCTGTTTTGTGCAATGAAGAGATTAAATTAATAGTTTTCCATTTGAAGCAATCTTCTTCTTGCTCTAACTTAGCTTCCTAAAATCTTTTTATTACAGGAGTATGTACAGTATTTCCAGGAGTAAGGAGGTCTATCTACAGTTAACAGGGCTATGAAGAGACCTCACCCAGTGAATTCTGTGTCCTGCAGTTTTGGACTTCCGACGTGAATGTATTTGTCACAGACAGCTCATACAAGACAGTACAGTACCACGTATAAGTATTAGGCACATATATATAGCTGTGAACCTTAAGACTTGTGCACAGTACTGTACTAATTGCATGTATTGCATTGCACTGCTGCTGCCAGAGAAAAACAAATTTCATGACATATGTGAGTGATGATAAACCTGATTCAGATATGGGTCTCTACTGTGGACTGAGAGTGGGAAGGGGGGCAAAGGAGGGGAATCATGGTTGGGAAAAGGTGAAGGAAGTGCAGAGGGAGTATGAAGCACCTGAGAAACATTCTGTAATGATTAATAAATCAATTGTTTGGAATGAAATGGCTTCGCCTGGTGTCTTAGGGCTGGAGGTGTCTGCACTCACGCCACCCCCATCTCTGGCTCTCCTTCTTTGCCTCCTTTCCCACGCTCCTTCCGCAGGATTCCACCCTCGCTATTCCCAACATCCTTTGTTCCCGTCAGATTTATAAACTCATTCTCCGCTCCACATTGACAAACACAGTGCTATGCAAAAGTCTTAGGCAACCTAGCTAGCTATATATATATATTATATATAGGTTGCTATATATATTTGCACAGTGTTGTATTTGTCATAGATGGGGTGGATTGAAGATCCATGAAATTGGTTGCAAGGACGGCAAGTTTGCTGTACTGAAAGATTTAATGTGCAGCTTCTGGAGGGTAGAAAAATGAAAGGAGGTTCCATTGAAATGTACAATACACCCAGAGAGCTCAACAAACCAAAACCGCCATGCGTAAGGAGTGTAAAACAAGGAGACATAGTCTCTGAATAAGGGGTACTTCTCTGGGACTGAAATGAGGAGTAATTTCTTCAATCAGAAGATACCGAACCTTTGGAATACTCTGCCACTGCAGAATAAATCAATCAATGACTTCATTCAAAAACAAGATCAATAGACTTCTAGATGTTAAGGTGATCAAGGATATGAGAATAGTACAGGAAAATGGTGCAGAGGTAGAATATTAGCCATGATATTGATGCTCTCTTTTGATGTGTTCTCATCCAAGCACCATATAGTATCCAACCACCACATAAAATATTAGTTAGGCCATGGATGGAACATTGGTGATGAAATATTAATGATGGAACCGATAGAACACATATTCCCACCTTCCAGTCAAGATGGCGCAGAGTTGCTGTCTCCATCGAGGGCATGGCTCAGACATAGTTGTTCTTTAGGCTTGTAAAAATAGTCTTGGGGACAGAGGGGGGAGTTTAGAGGTCAGCTTGGGGTTTAGTAACAGGGCAATTAGGGTTTAAACCAGAGTCTAGGCCACTAATTTGTGCTCCACATTCGAAGGCCCATGACATGTGATGAAGGACATCTAAGTTTGGGTGTCGGGTCAGTGGACCAACAAAGACAACAGCTGCCCCCTCCCCCCACTACCACCATGTCAGCAAGACAACAACGGATTCCAGGATTGGAGCTTAGTGCATGCAGGAGGCACGAGGTCCATTGAGCCCCTAAGTAAACATTTTCAAAGCCTTGTGTTTGGGGTCCTGTCATTGGCGAGTCTAGTTCAGGATCCTCATCCAGGATCCTCCTCCATCATCGTAGGTGAGTCCTGGGGTTGATGCCAAAGACAGCAGCCTGCAGGTAGATCTGAAGTCCAGATATTGAGACCCGATGGCCAGTGAATCTCTGAGTCCACTGGGGAAATCGAAGGCCTAATGTTCAAAAGTCCAAGTCCACTGGAGGCTGGAAGCCCAGAGACGGCCTAACTGGGGTTAAAGGACGGTCATCTGTGTGTATGGGTGGGGGATGCGGGGAGGGAGGTAAGGGGCTTGCTTTGCTGTTGTTTCTTTCTGTTATTCTGTTGTTGGTTGTGTGTTCT
This sequence comes from Mobula hypostoma, assembly GCF_963921235.1. NCBI lineage: Eukaryota > Metazoa > Chordata > Chondrichthyes > Myliobatiformes > Myliobatidae > Mobula > Mobula hypostoma. The sequence continues at coordinate 35,284,592 of NC_086097.1, read as the reverse complement.
GCAAACATGGTGGGTATACTATGTTGGCACCGTAACGTGTAGTGACACTTGTTGGCACATCCTTAGGTTGTGTTGCTTATTAACACAAAGAACGCATTCTACTGCTGAGTATGTATAGATGTACATGTGATAAATAAATAAATCTGAATTGTGTACCGCTTTGCTCACCAAAATGCAGGAAGGAAATGATATCATAAATATGGTACAAAAGAGGATATTTGCCAACACTACAAGGGCTGGGGCTGTTTCCCTTGGAAATATTGACTGTGAGAGGAGATTTGATTGAGGTCTATAAAAAGCCTGGACAAGGTGAACAATAAGGGCCTACTTTGCTAATTAGTAAGCACAGCAAGTAAGGGGTGTGGATTTAAGCTGGAGGGTTGAAAAAAAAACTTATTTCACTCAACAAGTGATGGATGTGTGGAACTTACTGCCAAATAGGAGGATGGAGGCAGAAACTGTCGCCTGGTCAAACACTTCAAGGCCTGTTACCAGCACAGCTCTGCACCCTGCAGTGGAATTAACCCAAGGCCTGCTTTTGGCCAGTAAGGTCACAATCAGCCAAATGGCCTCTTTCAGTATTTTAAATGTCTATGATTCTATGATGCAATGAATGTACCAAAATCCTAAATAGAGGATTAAACTGAGTAATTAGCTTGTCAATACTGCTCAAAAAACTTTGAATCACATATTCTGTGGGTGTGAAACCTCTCTATCACCGTATATGGACAGCTGGCATTACAAATAATGGGCATTTCAGAATGCAAATTTGAAACGAAACCCTTTTCAGTCACTTGTCATTCTGAGAGAGTATTCTAATTGATTGAGGCTCTCATCAAAATCTAAACTCACTATCCCTGTCAGAATTGTCATTATCAGACATAATTAGCTATGTCCACAGATTGTCAAGCCCAGGAAGAATTCTTTAAGTTTCAAAAGAAAACTTATTTTTTGAATTCAAAAGAATGCATGTCCAGTCTCCTCATCATAAAACCATGAGACATAGGGATGGAAATAAACCATTCAGCCCATCGAGTCTGCTTTGCCATTCGATCATGGTTGACTTATTACTCCTCTCAAACCTCTTACTAATCAAGAATCTGTCAACCACAGTTTCAAGTATATCCAATGGCTTGGCCTCCACAGCCTTCTATAGTAATGAATTTCGCAGCTTCACGACCCTCTGGTAAAGGAATTCCTCTTCGTCTCTGTTCTAGAGAACATCCTTCTACTCCCAGGACGTGCCCTCTAGTCCTAGAAATCCCCACTCCAAGAAACATCCTCTCCACACCCACTCTATCTAAGCCTTTCAATATATGATAGGTTTCAGTGAGATTCTACCCCGTCCCCCCATTTTTCTGAACTGTAGTGAGTAGAAGGTCCCAAAGCTGCTCACAATACTCTAAATGTGATCTGACCAATGCCTTCTGAAACCTCGGCATTACATCTTTGCTTTTATATTCTAGTCCTCTCGAAATGAATGCTAACATTGCATTTGCCTTCCTTACTACCACCAAATGAACCTGCAAATTAACCTTAGGCAATCCTCGTCCCTGGAACGAGACTAGTGAATCTTCACTCCCGCTGAGGCAATTAGATCCTTTTTTTTGGGAAGGACACAAACATTGTGCACAATACTCCAGGTGCAGCCTCATCAAGGCCTCTTATAATTTAAGTTGGCTGTGTACAAGCACACCCCTTCCTTTTGAACATCTGTCGTCTTTCATCACGTAACAAACTCTCTGCTTTCCTGTTTTGTGCAGTGAAGAGATTGGAACACAGAAATTTATAGGACATTACAGGGTCTTTGGCCCACAATATTGTGCCAACCAAGTAACCTACTCTAGAGACTGCCTAGAATTTCCCTAGCGCATAGCTCTCTGTTTTTCTAAGCTCCATGTACCTATCTAAGAGGCTTTTAAAAGACCCAATTGTATCCGTTTCCATCATCACCACTGGAAGTGCATTCCATGCACCCACCACTCTCTGTGTGAAAAACAAACCCCTGACATCCCCTCAGTTCCTATTTCCCAGCACTTTAAAACTATGTCCCCTTGTGAATACTGAAGTAAAGTATTCATTAAGTACCTCTGCTACCTCCTCCGGTTCCGTGCACACGTTTCCGCTATCTCACCTGATTGGTCCTGTTCTCACATGGCTTGTCCTCTTGCTCTTCACATACTTGTAGAATGCCTTGGGGCTTTTCTTAATCCTGCTCAGCAAGGCCTTCTCATGGCCCCTTCTGGCTCTCCTAATTCCATTTTTAAGCTCCTTCTTAGCAACCTTGTAATTTGCTAGACCTCTCACAGTATCTAGTTTCTTGAACCTTTCGTAAGATTTCTTTTCTTCTTAACTAGATTTTCTACATACATACTTTGTACACCATGGTTCTTTAACTCTACCATCCTTTCTCTGCCTCAATGGAACATACCTATGCAGCACTCCCTGAACATTTGCCATATTTCTGCTGTGCATTTCCCTGTGAAGGTCTGCTCCCAAGTTCTTGCCTAATAGCATCATATTTCCCCCTACCCCAATTAAATGTTTTCCCAAATTGTCTGCTCCAGCGCTATGGTGAAGGAGATAGAGTTGAGGTCACTACCTCCAAAATGCTCTCCCACTGAGAGATCTGACACCTGACCAGGTTCATTTCCCAATACCAGATCAAGTACAGCCTCTACTCTAGTTGGCTTATATATATTGTGTCAGAAAACCTCCCTGAACACACCTAACAAACCTCCACCCCATCTAAACCCCTTGTGCTAAGGAGATGCCAATCAATATTAGGAAAGTTAAAATCTCCTATCATAACAGCCCTATTATTATTGCACCATTCCAGAATCTGCCTCCCTATCTGCTGCTTGATATCCCTGTTACTACTGTTGGGGGGAGGTCTATAAAAAACATCTAGTAGAGTTATTGCCCCTTTCCTGTTTCTGACTTCCACCCACACTGACTCAGTAGACCATCCGTCCATGACTTCCTCCTCTTCTGCAGCCGTGATTCTATCCCTGATTGGTAATATCACTCCCCCATCTCTTTTGCCTCCCTCTCTGTTCTTTTTGAAACAGCTAAAGCCCGACACACTCAGCAGTCATTCCTGCTCTTGAGACATCCAAGTCTCTGTAATGGCCACAACATCACAGTTCCATGTATTGATCCACGCTCTAAGTTCATCTGCCTTGTTTATGATACGCCTTGCATTAAAATAGACACATCTCAAACCATCAGGCTGAGTGCATCTTTGCTCTAACAGCTGCCTATCCTTCCTCACAAACTTCCTACAAGCTGTTTCTACTTGTTCTCCAGCCTCCCTATCCTCTGCCTCTTCACTTCACTTCCCACCCCCCTGCAAATCTAGTTTAAACCCTCCCCAATACCATTAGCAAACCTCCCTGCCAGGATACTGGCCGCCCTCGGATTCAAGTGCAACCCGTCCTTTTGTACAGGTTACACCTGCCCCAGAAGAGGTCCCAATGATCCAAAAATCTGAATCCCTGCTCCCTGCTCCATTCCTTCAGCCACGCATTTATCCTCCACCTCATTCTATTCCTATACACTCTGTCGCGTGGCACAAGCAGCAATCCCGAGATTACTACCTTTGAGGTCTTGCTTCTCAGCTTCCTTCTTAACTCACTGTATTCTGCATTCAGGACCTCTACCCATGTCATTGGTACCAATATGTTCCACGACCCCTGGCTGCTCACCCTCCAATTTCAGGATATTGTGGCCGCACTCAGAAGCATCACAAACCCTGGCACCTGGGAGGCAAATTACCATCCGTGTTTCTTTTTTGCAGCCACAGAATCGCTTATCTGTCCCCTAACTATAGAGTCCCTTATTACTGCTGCCCGCCTCTTCCGTTCCCTACCCTTCTGAGCCACAGGGCCAGACTCAGTGTCAGAGGCACAGCCACTGTTGCTTCCACAGGTAGGTCGTCCCCCCCAGTAGCAATCAAAATGGAGTAATTTTCGTTAAGGGGGACAGCCACAGGAGTGCTCTCCACTAACTGACACCCTCCTGACGGTCACCTGCTTATCCGTCTCCTGTGGCCCCAGGATGACTACCTGCCTGTAGCTCCTGTCCATCAGCTCCTCACTCTCCCAAACAAGCCAAAGATTAAATTAATAGTTTTGCACGTTACATTTGCAGCTATCGTGCTCTTGCTCTAGCTTCACTTCCCAAAATTATTTTTATTGCAGGAGGATGTATCTAGAACTAAGGAAGCCTATCTACAATAACACCACACTATGGTGAGACCCACACATGATGAATTCTGTATCCTACAGTCTTCATCTACTTACGTGAATGTATTGTCACAGTTCATTCAAAACTATGCAAAAGTCTTAGGCACATAACAAAGGTATATAACAAGGGTGTCTAAGACTTTTGCACTGTACTGTAGTAATCTTATATACTGAACTTTAATGCTGTTGCCAAAAAAAATTGTGACATGTGAATGATGATAAACTTGATTTTGATGTGGGTCTCTATTGTGAACTGAGAGTGGGAAGGGGGCAGGGAGAGGGGAATCATGGTTGGAAAAGGGAAGAACCAGGGGAGGGAGATTGAAGCAGCACAGAGACATTTGCAATGCCCTGGTTAAGATTTTCACTGCAGTTCTGTAAAAACACCATGTCCTATGTTAGAGTGGATTTCTTTTTGGGTAGATGATTTGTTAACACTTAAATGACTTTGGCCACCAGACTTCTATTTTAACTGTTTGACAAAGGACTGTGGATTGAGTCCACACAATGGGCTTCCTAAAAGGTGTAAATACCAGAGATGCTTCTGGTAGATTGACCTGATAATGTAGTTTCGAAGGCCGTATCACCTATACATTATAAATATTAATTGTATTAATTGTCTTCTATGTTAGCACGGGAAATGCCAAATAAATGTATCGTAGACTTAACTTACATTCCTAAAGGCTGTAGATACCAACCCAGACATGTTGGCGTCAGAAGGAAAGGATGAAATCTGAAGGTGAGATGTTGTATGTAGCTTCAATAGGAAGCATTGTCTGTGTACTGTCTAACTTCTTAAGTAGCGATTGCCTTTGTGTTTAGCATATAAATATCGAGCCCACACTTAGCGAGCAGACCTTTTCTGCGGAAAGCGTCTCGAGATGCCTGCTGTACTTAGTTGTGTTGAATAAAGAAGCTGCTTTGTATCTACCAGTGACTCTGTCTCTCCGGTCATTTCATCCACCCTACAACATCCTACCTTTAGGATGTATTGGCTTTTGCCTAAAAGAAAAAGGGCTATGTTGTTCAACTTAGGAATGTTGCGTCAGCCAATCAGGATAGCGAAATTGGGAGAAGGTTCTAGAGAGAGCTGGGTGGAAAAATTTATGACACATACTGGTGGGGTTCATGGTCATTTTGGCAGGAGCTGTGGAGAGGACAGGAGGGAAGATGGATGGGAACGTCGTGGGAAGGAGGAAGGGCCAATACTCCTGAGAGAGAGCCTGTTGGTTTGAGATGGATTTCGAGCAAAGTTCGGAATGTGGTGTGTGCTTTCAGGCAGACTGTGGGTCCAGAGTGTGAGTAAAAAGGACAACTTCAAGATGAGCTCCAACTTTATGTGCACGTTTGGACTGGATTAACAGAAATGGGCCCTTTTATTTATTTTTTATCTTATTTTTCCTGCTAACTGTTCCATAAAGCTGAAATTTGTAAATATACTTTCTTTAAAATTTTATGCAGCATACAATCTGTTATTTTGTGCCGACTGACAATTGTGTTTGAGTAGTATTTACACAGCATTCATTCAAGTCAAGACTTTTTTAAAAATGAGAACATCACAACATTCCTATCTGGCTGAAGCCCAGATCATATCGACCCTAGGCCTATATTATTCATAAAAGGTGGACTTTTCACCACTGAGTCCAATGGCTCTCAACAGCCATGCCACCCCCAACCCCTGGCACTCTTTCTCCGCCACCTGTCTGACGCCCTTCCGCGGCGCTCCACTCTCATTATTCTCAGTATCCTTTGCTCCCACCAGATTTATGAACTCGTTCTCCACTCCACTGCACATTGACAAATACAGTGCTGTGCAAAAGTCTTAGGCAACCTCATAATAGATATATATATATATATATATATATATATATATATACTGAAGACTTTTGCACACAATATTTGTTGTGTATTTGATATTTCAATATTTGAGTAATCTTGTATAATATATATCGTTTAAGCATTCTTATTCATTTAAATAAATAATTATGGATTATATGTAAAAACGTTAATTACATTCGTCATCATGCTACCATGTGATACGAGTGCACCTTACCGAAAGTAAAGATGAAGCTAGACCTGCATTCGGGACTCCCATGTCTTCTTTGAATTAGTTTAATGTTTTGAAGTTACAAAACATAACATTTTAAAATAAACCCGACACATCTATTGACGTGTTGCAGCACAACATTCGAAATAAAATAAAACACAGCAACTGCAATGCTAAATAGAGCACCATGCACTCTTTGGAAGGAAAGGCACGATCAAGTTAAAAAGAAGGTCATGAATGAAAGAATTCAGAGTTCATAAAGAGTGAGTACAGGTTGATAATAATCATTACAAAACAAATCAGAAATGGCTGGATACATCAGAAAGATTGACGAGTTTGATTATACAACAGGTAATTGGCTCACATGAGGAAATGGCTCAGTGAGGAAGATAAAGAATGGTAGGGTGAAGGAACCATGGGTGACAAGTGAGGTGGAAAATCTAGTCAGGTGGAAGAAGGCAGCATACACGAGGTTTAGGAAGCAAGGATCAGATGGGTCTATTGAGGAATATATGGAAGCGGGAGACTTCCGGTAGCGCTCATGGAGTGAAGTCGCGTTCTTGACTCGCTCCATTACCTCTGAGTTTTTTTTCTCTATGGTCAGCTATACTTTAATTAACCATTAAGGCATCAACACTTACAATACTTTGAATTAAACTGAATTCTCCGACAACTGGATGGAACTTAGATCTGCTATGTCTAAGAACGAGAAAGACGGCAAGGATGGTAAACCTCCGGTTAAACCAAAAGCTACGGATCTCCCCCCGACTGAATCACCGGTGACTTTGAAAGCGATATCGGAGTTAATTCAGAGGGAAATTTCAACCTCTGTTAGGGAGATGATTCGTACGGAAATTGCAGGACCTGTTAAAGACCTGATTCATACGGAAATCTCAACTAATTTCCAGAAAATTGCCGATTTAATTGATAAGATGCAAACATGTATTGCGGAACATCAGTCGGCTATATCTGATCTTCAAAAATTCGCGCAACAAAGTGAGCTTAAGATGGGGAAAATCGAAGAAACAATTAATGTTATGAAGAAGAAACTGGACTTTTTGACTTTTAAAAACTCTGACTTAGAATCTAGAATGCGACGGCAGAATTTACGAATGATCGGCGTGAGGGAAGCCGTTGAAGCCAACAATCCCATGAAATATTTCTCTCAACTTTTAAAAGATGCATTCCCTACTGTATTTCTTGACCAACCACCGCTACTGGATCGTGTTCACAGAATCCCATCATACTCGTCTAGGTCAGATAGACCTAGGCATGTTATTTTACGTTTTCATTATTTTCAAGACAAGGAGAGACTGTTTCGATTCGCTCGATCTAAAGGTTTCATTGATTTTTCGGATCTTAAGTTCCGATTCGTGGAAGATTTCAGTAAACCAATCTGGGACCAACGGGTCCGTTACAGATCCGTGATGTCGGAATTCTATAAGATGGATTTAAGACCAGCGCTGCTGTACCCTGCACGTCTAAGGATTCGCATGTTAGATGGAGCCCTTCGTTTTTTTGATTCTCCATCGGATGCCCAGAGTTATCTGGATCAACTTTCATCTTCAACATCTTAATTGCCTTTTTTTTAATTATCTCCGTTGATCGGAGGCTGTGAATTGGTTGGTTTTAACTTTTCTGTGCCCTATTTGGGCAGAAAAGTTTACTTTTGATTTCTTAATATGGCTGCTAAACTTTCTTTTTAACTGCGTCATTTCTTTCTTTTCCCAGGGGATTCTGGGTGGTTACTTCCCTTTTGTCATCTTAAGTATTTCCTGTGCGGCCTTAAATTTTGTAGTTTTTTTTAAATTTTATTCTGTTTTGCTTTTTATAATCACTTTATGTTAATAATCCTATTTTTTTTTGTTGCTGTGTCTATTCATGAGTTTGAGGTTTATTGCGGTTTTTTTTAATATATATTTTCCGGCTTTTGTTCTGTTCTGTATGTATCTTAATTGAGTTAACTTTTTTTTACTTATTTTTTTACTGTTTTACAATTAGCTGATCTTTTTCATATTTATACCTTTTTTTTAGGGAGCGTATACCGGAAGTCATGGGGGTAGTTTTAGCGCTTGCTTCTTTCTGGCGGGTCTGCTTTAGATTTTGCCTTGGAGTTTTGGGGTGGTGGGTGGTGGGAGGGGCTTCACGTTTTAGTTTGTTTCTCTTTGGGCTATATACATTATTGAAGTACTGGTTGCGTCCTTTTCCCCGGTATCTTTTGTATGTTCTGTTTCCTCTCCGGGTTTGTGGGTCGCGCCTATTGTCAATCCTCCTTGTTGTGGGTTGACTTTAGGATTTATGGAGTCTATTATTAATTTTGTCTCCTGGAATACTAATGGTCTTAATCATCCTATTAAAAGGAAAAAAGTTTTTAAAGTGTTCCGGAGACTTAAAGCACAAATTTTATTTTTACAAGAGACCCATGTACGGAGGGGGGACAGACTACGTTTTTTCAAATTCTGGAAGGGACAACAATTTCATTCGAACTCTAATGCTAAGATTCGAGGCGTCTCTATTTTTATAGATTCCTCAGTTACTTTTATACAACAGGATATTATCTCTGATCCGAATGGTAGATTTTTATTGGTTAGTGGTTTACTATTTAATAAAAAAGTAGTTTTGGTTAATGTTTATGCTCCTAATATGGATTGTCCGGAATTTTATAAATCATTGTTTGATCAGTTTCCGAATTTGAACGAGTTTTCATTGATTTGGGGCGGAGATCTTAATACCTGTTTATCTCCAGCTTTGGACCGTTCGGCTCCTTTACGGACTTTACCTAATAAATCTGCAAATTTTATTAATTTTTTCCTTTCTGATTCTGGGTCGACGGACATTTGGCGTTTTCTGCATCCTCAGGAAAAAGATTTTTCCTTCTTTTCACATGTTCATCATTCCTATTCAAGAATTGATTATTTTTTCATTGGTTCTCGTCTCATTCCTTCAGTGATTAAATGTGATTATGATTCTATAACCATTTCGGATCATGCTCCACTTAAGCTTTCTATTAAAATTATGGCCAATATACCAAACAATAGACAATGGCGTTTTAATTCGCTGTTGCTTCAGGACTCGGACTTTGTTAATTTTATGAATGAACAGATTGAGCTTTTTTTTACAATTAACTATACAGAAGATATTTCGGTTAACACTCTTTGGGACACTTTTAAAGCCTATATTCGGGGTCAGATTATTTCGTATTCCGTTGCTTTGAGGAAGAAACAGAAGCAGGAGGAGATGGCAATTGTGGACAAGATTAAAGAAATTGATAAGAAATATGTTATGGCTCCTTCTGAGGAGCTATACAAACAAAGAACTGAACTTCAAATGGAACACAGTTTACTACTCTCGTCCTCGATTGTAAACCAATTAAAGAAAACAAGAAGTGATTTTTATGTTCACAGTGATAAAATTGGCAAGCTGCTGGCTAATCAATTGAAATCTAATTATGTTAAATCTCAAATCAATCAGATTTATAACCAAAATGATCGATTGATATTGGATCATGTGGGGATTAATCAAACCTTTTGTGATTTTTATTCTTCTTTATATCAATCAGAGTCTCCTCGAGATTCTAAATATATGAATGATTTTTTAGATAAGTTAGACTTCCCTCAGATTTCACGGGATATGTCTTCTTTATTAGATACTTCCATTACAATGGATGAGATTAAGAATGTTATTTTTTCTATGAATCTGGGGAAAGCTCCTGGCCCTGATGGATTTACCGTTGAATTTTATAAATGTTTTGCTTCTTTATTGATTCCTTGGCTCTATAAGGTTTTTGAGGCTTCTTTGAAACTTGGTAAACTTCCGGAATCTTTTAATAGAGCATCAATTTCTTTAATACTAAAGAAGGATAAAGACCCTGCTCAATGTGCATCTTATAGACCAATATCTTTATTAAATGTTGATTCTAAAGTTTTTTCTAAGTTATTAGCAAATAGACTAGAAAAAGTACTTCCTTCTATTATTTCGGAAGACCAAACGGGTTTTATTAAAGGTCGTTACTCTTTTTATAATATTCGTACATTGTTAAATATCGTTTATACTCCCTCACAAAATGTTCCTGAGTGTGTTATTTCTTTAGATGCCGAGAAAGCTTTTGATAGAGTAGAATGGCCTTATTTATTTAAGGTGCTTGAAATGTTTAATTTTAGCTTGAAATTTATATCCTGGATTAAACTGTTATATTATTCCCCTGTAGCCTCGGTTCGTACTAACTCTTTAAACTCACCTTTTTTTCCTCTCTTTCGTGGTACTCGACAAGGCTGTCCTCTTAGTCCCCTATTATTTGATATTGCATTAGAACCTCTTGCAATTGCTATTCGAGAATCTTCAAATATTACTGGGATAACTCGGGGATTAAAGTCCCAGAAATTATCACTCTATGCTGATGATTTACTTTTATATATTTCTAATCCTGAGAGATCCATTCCTGCTGTTTTAGAGTTATTAGCACAATTTGGTCTTTTCTCAGGTTATAAATTAAATCTTAGTAAGAGTGAACTTTTTCCGATTAATAAACATCTTCCCTTATATTATAAATTTCCATTTAAATTGATTAATAATTACTTTTCATATCTTGGGATTAAAATTACTTGTAAACATGAAGATTTATTTAAGACTAACTTTTTACCATTAATAGACCATATTACTCAACTTTCATCTAAATGGTTTCCCTTATATTTAACTTTGATTGGTCGTATTAATGCAGTTAAGATGTTTTTTTTGCCAAAATTTTTATATGTGTTTCAGGCATTACCAATTTTCGTTCCTAAATCTTTTTTTGATAAAGTTGACTCTAAAATTTCTTCATTTATTTGGCAGAATAAGAATCCGAGACTGGGTAAAATACATTTACAGAAAGCTAAGAGAGATGGAGGTTTAGCATTACCTAATTTTAGATTTTATTATTGGGCTATTAATATTCGACATATGAAATTTTGGTTACTTGACCGGGACATACTATCTATTCCTAAATGGGTAGCATTGGAATTACAATCTGTTCAGGGTTATACACTTGGTTCTATTTTAGGTTCCTCTCTTCCTTTTGATTCGAAACGCCTTAAGCAGGTCTCTAACCCGATAGTTAAATATGCTTTGCGCATTTGGTTTCAATTCAGAAAATTTTTTGATCTTAATCAATTCGGGTTAGCGATTCCTATTTTAGGTAACATATTTTTTCCTCCCTCTTTTACGGATCGCGCTTTTCAAACTTGGAAGACTAAGGGTATTTTACGGTTTTTGGATTTATTTTTAGATGGTTCCCTTATGTCTTTTGAACAATTATCTAATAAATATAACTTATCAAGAATACATTTTTTTAGATATTTACAAGTTAGAAATTTCCTAAGTACTATACTTTCTTCCTTTCCAATGCTCCCTCCTATATATATTTTAGATTCGATAATTAACCTTAATCCATGTCAGAAAGGTGCATCGGCTATGATTTATAATATTATTATGAAACTTAGGAAAGCTCCATTTGATAAGATTAGGGTAGATTGGGAACAGGAATTGGGGCTTACCATTTCTGTGGATGATTGGGGGCAGATTTTACAATTAGTTAATACTTCCTCTATTTGTGCTAAACATTCCCTAATTCAATTTAAAGTGGTTCATAGAGCACATATGTCCAAAGATAAGTTAGCGCGTTTTTACTCGCATATTAATCCTTTCTGTGATAGATGTTCGGGGCAGATAGCCTCTTTAACTCATATGTTTTGGTCTTGCCCTACTTTGGAAACTTTTTGGAGAGATATTTTCATTATTATTTCTAAGGTATTAAATATAGATATCTCTCCTCACCCTATTACTGCTATCTTTGGACTACCTAAGATTTCTAGTAATCTTTCCCCTTCAGCCCGTAGAATGATTGCATTTCTTACTTTAATGGCGAAAAGATGTATTTTACAACATTGGAAAGAGCTTAATGCTCCAACTACCTTTTTTTGGTTTTCTCAGACGATTTTATGTTTGAATTTGGAGAAAATTAGAAGTAACCTTTATGATTCTTCATTTAAATTTGAACAGATTTGGGGACCTTTTATTCGATATTTTCATTTAATGTAATATTTACCCTTCTTGTTTTTTTTTCACTGTTTTAATGGAGGTCGGGATTGAGGACGTGATTTTAAGTTTAACTCTGTTTGGTTTCAAGTTAGCCCATTGCTTTGCTTTGCTTTTAGTTAGTTGCACGGTGGGGTTTTTTTGGGGGGTTTTTTTTTCTTTTTTTCCATTGATATATATAAAATTTAGTAAACTATTATGTTATCTTGGTTTCTTATGCTTAAATTACATTGTAGTATTTTCTTTTTGGTATTGTTATCTTTTGGAATTTTATTATACTTTAACATTGTATTAATGTTTATATGGCTTACCTTTTTTGTATACTTACTCAATAAAAAGATTTAAAAAGGAATATATGGAAGCAAGAAAGGAGCTTAAGAAGGGGCTGAGAAGAGCAAGAAGGGGGCATGAGAAGGCCTTGGCGAGTAGGGTAAAGGAAAACCCCAGGGCATTCTTTAATTATGTGAAGGAAAAAAGGATGACAGGAGTGAAGGTAGGACCGATTAGAGATAAAGGTGGGAATATGTGCCTGGAGGCTGTGGAACTGAGCGAGGTCCTCAATGAATACTTTTCTTCGGTATTCACCAATGAGAGTGAACTAGATGATGGTGAGGACAATATGAGTGAGGTTGATGTTCTGGAGCATATTGATATTAAGGGAGAGGAGGTGTTGGAGTTGTTAAAATACATTAGGACAGATAAGTCCCCGGGGCCTGATGGAATATTCCCCAGGCTGCTCCACGAGGCGAGAGAAGAGATTGCTGAGCCTCTGGCTAGGATCTTTATGTCCTCGTTGTCCACGGGAATGGTACTGGAGGATTGGAGGGAGGCAAATGTTGTCCCCTTGTTCAAAAAAGGTAATAGGGATAGTCCGTGTAATTATAGACCAGTGAGCCTTATGTCTGTGGTGGGAAAGCTGTTGGAAAAGATTCTTAGAGATAAGATCTATGGGCATTTAGAGAATCATGGTCTGATCAGGGACAGTCAGCTTGGCTTTGTGAAGGGCAGATCGGGTCTAACAAGCCTGATAGAGTTCTTTGAGGAGGTAACCAGGCATATAGATTAGGGTAGTGTAGTGGATGTGATCTAATGGATTTTAGTAAGGCATTTGGACAGGTTCCAGACGGTAGGCTTATTCAGAAAGTCAGAAGGCATGGGATCCAGGGAAGTTTGGCCAGGTGGATTCAGAATTAGCTTGCCTGCAGAAGGCAGAGGGTTGTGGTGGAGGGAGTACATTCAGATTGAAGGGTTGTGACTAGTGGTGTCCCACAAGGATCTGTTCTGGGACCTCTACTTTTTGTGATTTTTATTAACGACCTGGATATGGTGATAGAAGGGTGGGTTGGCAAGTTTGCAGACAACACAAAGGTTGGTGGTATTATAGATAGTGTAGAGGATTGTCGAAGATTGCAGAGAGACATTGATAGGATGCAGAAGTGGACTGAGAAGTGGCAGATGGAGTTCAACCCGGAGAAGTGTGAGGTGGTACACTTTGGAAGGACCAACTCCAAAGTAAACAGCAGGATACTTGGTAATGTGGAAGAGCAGAGGGATCTGGGGGTACATGTCCACAGACCCCTTAAAGTTGCCTCACAGGTAGATAGGGTAGTTAAGAAAGCTTATGGGGTGTTAGCTTTCATAAGTCAAGGGATAGAGTTTAAGAGTCACGAGGTAATGATGCAGCTCTCTAAAACTCTGGTTAGGCCACACTTGGAGTACTGTGTCCAGTTCTGGTCACCTCACTATAGGAAGGATGTGGAAGCATTGGAAAGGGTACAGAGGAGATTTACCAGGATGCTGCCTGGTTTAGAGAGTATGGATTATGATCAGAGATTAAGGGAGCTCGGGCTTTACTCTTTGGAGAGAAGGAGGATGAGAGGAGACATGATAGAGGTGTACAAGATATTAAGAGGAATAGATAGAGTGGACAGCCTGCACCTCTTCCCCAGGGCACCACTGCTCAATACAAGGGGACATGGCTTTAAGATAACGGGTGGAAGTTCAAGGGGGATATTAGAGGAAGGTTTTTTACTCAGAGAGTGGCTGGTGCGTGGAATGCACTGCCTGAGTCAGTGTTGGAGGCAGATACACTGGTGAAGTTTAAGAGACTGCGAGACAGGTATATGGAGGAATTTAAGGCGAGGGATTATATGGGAGGCAGGGTTTGAGGGTCGGCACAACATTGTGGGCCGAAGGGCCTGTAATGTGCTGTACTATTCAGTGTTCTATGTTCATGTATACTGAGCTAATGGAACAGTATTTTGAAACAAGTGGAATAGCCAGTGAGAAGCAAGTACTGATTTTACTAAGTGTATTGGGTGGAAAGGCATACAGCTTACTTCGAGGTTTGATTGCTCCATTGCAGATCTTGTAAAACTAACGTAGGAACACTTAGAACTGAGGCCACTGTTGATTTAGCAATGCTTTAGGTTTCATAAGTGGAATCAAAAAGAAGGAGAGTCCATTTCAGCTTACACGGCTGAACTGAAGCGATTGTCTGAGTATTCTGAGTTTGGTAATGGGCTTAATGATACACTGAGAGATTGACTAGTTTGTGGAATCTTAAAAGAAAGCATTCAAAAATGGCTCCTAACTGATGCACAGCTTACATTTAAAAGAATAGTGGAAATAGCTGTTTCAATGGAAACTGCGGACAGCAACACAATTGAATTGCACTCAGGAATGAAAGTGAGCGCGAACAAAATTGCATGGTCGAAACAGACACCTGTCTGGGAGAACTATTTATGTTGCCGTTGTGGCAGGGACTCACATACATCAAAGAAATACAGATTTAAAGGGAGAATTTGGAGAAAATACAACAAGGTTTTGCCCATACAAAGAGCATATTGGGCAAATAAAAATCAATGCACTGCACAGGAAAGAGAAAAAGAGGAACTAATGCAGCTTGAATAAAAGCTCTAATCTGCACACTGTTGATGAAAAATCTGATGATGAAAGTGACACGGAATTGTGTAACCTGAGATTTAAAGTGTGAAAACTAATAATAGACAAGCAAGCAACACACACAAAATGCTGGAAGAACTCAGCAGGCTAGGCAGCATTTATGGGAAAAAGTACCTACAGCCGATGTTTCAGTTCAAGACCCTTCATCAGGTCTCAGCCCAAAACGTTGACAACACTCTTTCCATAGATGCTGTTTGGCCGAGTGAGTTCCTCCAGCATTTTGTGCGTGTTGCTTGGATTTCCAGCATCTGCAGATTTTCTCCTGTTTGTGAATAGACAAGCAACATGGCTTACGCCCAAATCTGTGCGGATTGGTGATGATATCTCCTCCTAGCCCATTGCTCTACTCGTTCTATACCCATAACTGTGTGGCTAGTTATAGCTCAAGTACCATCTAAAAATTTGCTGATGATACAACCATTGCTGGTAGAATCTCAGTTGGAGATGAGAGGGCGTACAGGATTGAGACAAACCAACTTGTTGAGTAGTGTCACAGCAGCAACCTTGCACTCATTGTCAGTAAGACAAAACAGCTGATGATGGACTTCAAGAAAGGTAAGACTTGGGAACGTGAACCAATCCTCACAGAGGGATCAGAAGTGAAGAGAGTGAGCAATTTCAAGTTCCTGGGTGTCAAGATCTCCGAGGATCTAACCTGGACCCAACATCTATAAAGAAGGCAAGACAGCGGCTATATTTCATTCAGAGCTTGAAGAGATTTGGTTTTCCAACTAAAACACTTGAAAATTTCAACAGATGTACCGTGGAGAGCACTTTGACAGGCTGGATCACTTCTTTGTACAGGTGGGGGGGGGGGCTACTGCAAAGGACTGAAAGAAGCTACAGAAAGTCATAAAATTAGTCAGCTCCAGCTCCATCTTGGGTACAAGCCTCCATAGTTACAAGACATCTCCAAGGAACAGTGCCTCAGAAAGACAACATCCATTATTAAGGGACCTCAGCACCCAGGGCATGCCCTCTTCTTATTGTTACCATCAGGTAGAAGGTGCCAAAGCCTGAAGGAACACAGTCAACCATTCAGGAACAGCTTACCATACAGTTCCTGAATAGACATTGAACCATGAATACTATCTCACTTTTAAAAATATATATTATTTCTGTTTTTACACCATTTTAATTATATATATATATATATATATACACACACTCGAATTGATTTACTTATTTATTTTTTCTTTCTATATTATCATGTATATTATCATGTATTGCATTGTACTGCTGCTACTAAGTTAACAATTTTCACGACACGTGCTGGTGATAATGAACCTGATTATGATTCTGAAGTGAACGACAAATTCATTAAAATGGAATTGGACACTGGCTCAAACAACAGGAATTCTGCAGATGCTGGAAATTCAAGCAACACACATAAAAGTTGCTGGTGAACGCAGCAGGCCAGGCAGCATCTCTAGGAAGAGGTGTAGTCGACGTTTCAGGCCGAGACCCTTCGTCAGGACACTGGCTTAGTGGTTTCAGTCATTCCACAAAATGAGTTGAAGAGGCATTTCAAATATACTAAACTAAAGCCTGCAGGTATTCGACTAAGAACTTACACTGGAGAAAAGATGACTCCTGTGGGAATGCCACTTGTAAATGTGAAACACAGCAATCAACAAGCCACATTGAGCTTGTACGTGGGAAAACCAGAAGGACTGCATTGTGGAAACACAATAGGCTGAAACAACAACAACTTGATTGGAGATCCATCCACAATTTGTACGCCATATCCCCTGCAATGACGCCATCCGAAAGTGAATTAAGAAAGGTACTGGATGATGCCACAACTGTCTCCATGCTGTATGCCATGAACCATCGCCCAACAGAGGGCAAACATGTGCTGTTGCCAACCTCCGTCCATCTGGTTGTACCAAGGAAGGACAATATTGTTCAGATGAAGTGTGAAAGCTATGAAAGCACTAGTCCGACTACAATAGTGTTCGTATGCAAAATATCTGAGATGGTTTCTGATATGTTAATCAAGCAGGAACCTGCAAAATGTGGCTTGGATTTAAACTGGAAGGGAGAAGAAGGAGCTTCAGGAAAGTTGCAAGCATTTGGCTTTGGTGAGTATAAAGAACCAGAATCTACGATGTGAGCATTAATGTTATCCAAAGACCAAAGCCCAGCTGGGTAAATGGAAAGTCAAACAGTCATTGGAGGTACGAAAACAGAGGATTCATCAGATAGTGCTGTGGATGCGAACACCAAGAGAAGAAATCAGATCATAAATATGGTTCAAAAGAGGATATTTGCCAACATCTGCTCATTGCGAGGGCTGAGGCTGTTTTGCTTGGAAATATTGAGTGTGAAAGGAGATCTAATTGAGGTATATAACATTATGGGAATTCTGGACAAGGTAAACAATAAGGACTTACTTCGTTAATTAGTATGCATGAGTGTCTGGAACTCGTTGCTGGATATGAAGATACAGGCAAAAACTGTCACCCGGTCAAACACTTCAAGGCCTGTTACCTGCACAAGCTCTGCACCCTGCAGTGGAATTAACGCAAAGCCTGCTTTTGGCCAGTAAGGTCACAATCTGCTGAATGGCCTCTTTCAGTCTTTTAAATGTCTATGATTCTATGATGCAATGAATGTACCAAAATCCTAAATAGAGGATTAAACTGGGTAATTAGCTTGTCAATACTGCTCAAAACAACTTGAATCACATATTTTGCGGGTGTGAAACCTTTCCATTATTGTATATGGACAGCTGGCCTTCCAAATAATGGGTATTTCATTATGCAAATTTGAAATGAAACTCTTTTCAGTTATTTGTCAACCTGAGAGTGTGCTCTAGTTGACTGAAGCTGTCATCAAAATCTAAACTATCCATGTCAGAATTGTTATTATCACATCAACAGAAGCAGCAAAGGAACTTTTGCCATACAGCAGATAGAGGAGACTCAGATAACAAAAAATAGCCATAAATAAATAATGTAGCGGATAATGACCTAGAGCTGGATACATGGAATGGCCTTTTCACATCCTTGTCTTCTGTTATTTATATCGCAAGAAATCAAATAAATACACCAGTTTTTTTGTTTAATTCATTAATGCGATATTCTGCCATCATTTACAAAGCTTTCACAGGAGCCAGGTAACAACTGCAATGAATTAACTTAAATGATCAATTGCCATCCAGCTACAATGCTGGCATGCTCTCCAGCTTTTTACACGATAGAAGCATCGATCCTGATAACACCAGCTGAGGCAGACAATGCAGACAGCTCATTACGGAAATATAAAATGGTGGTGGGGGGGGGGAAACAACAGAGCGTACCCACCACCGATCACTACTTATCAGCATTGGCAGAAGGAACTTGACCAAAGCTGCAGGTGGCTGCAAGTACAGTTACATCATCATCCTCTGCACTGCGCAGATAGGAGGAGACCGTGTACTAAGGCAAAAGGTAAGCTGAACGAGTTGCCCAGGACTTGGCAGACGGATGAGAGTCATGGTGAGGCAAGATATGACGGGTTGAAGGGTTTGCTCCTATGTTACACACACAAAAAATGCTGGTGAACGCAACAGGCCAGGCAGCATCTCTAGGAAGAGGTATAGTCGACGTTTCGGGCCGAGACCCTTCGTCAGGACTAACTGAAGGAAGAGCTAGTAAGATATTTGAAAGTGGGAGCGGGAGGGTTGACTTCTCTAACTTGCGTTAATGTCCCACCTTCCCTTCGTACCCCATCCCTTATTTATTTATTTATCCCTTTTTTCCACCCCCCTTTTTTTCCTTTCTTTTTCCTCCCTCTGTCCCTCTCACTATAGCTCCTTACCCATCCTCTGGGTTCGCCCCTCCCCCTTTCTTTCTCCCTAGGCCTCCCGTCCCATGATCCTCTCCCCCCACTTTCAAATCTCTTGCTATCTCTTTTTTCAGTTAGTCCTGATGAAGGGTCTCAGC
The DNA here is from genome assembly GCF_963921235.1 of Mobula hypostoma. Lineage (NCBI taxonomy): Eukaryota > Metazoa > Chordata > Chondrichthyes > Myliobatiformes > Myliobatidae > Mobula > Mobula hypostoma. Next base: position 35,265,333 of record NC_086097.1, on the reverse strand, counting down.
CCGAAACGCCGACTGTACCTCCTCCTAGAGATGCTGCCTGGCCTGCTGCATTCCCCAGCATTTTTTGTGTGTGTTGCTTGAGTTTCCAGCATCTGCAGATTTCCTTGCGTTTGCTCCTATGTTACACTGTTCTAGGTTCTAAGTGGAGGAGCCATTGTGCCCAATTATTGAACAGCCCTGTTAGTGACATCAGAAAATATGTCAGCTTATAAAATGGATATTGTGGATGAAATTAGAGATATGGTTCAGGATAACATGAGTGGTCCTAAGTTAAATCACATGTAACCAATTTTTCTTCAATTCTATCACCCCAGTAAAATATTTCCTCATTTCAAAATGATACTTCAATAAAAACTGAAACTCTTGGAAACACCCAGCAGTTCAGCTGACATCGGTAGAAAAGATTAAACTAGAATTTTCCAGCTCTGAAGCTAGAATGTCAAGACCTTTCATGAGTAATGACTTGTGGGCAATAGACCATTTATGTGACGCACTGCTGCAGGGCAAATGCTAAAATTGTTACATGGTATGTTAAGTTTGAAAACTGCATTTCCAAGTCTGATGGAGATGTAAGAATCCAACAAAAGAAAAATAATGCAATTTTCAAATATTAAAGCAATTACCACTTAGTAATTTAGGATCGCAAATGCAATGGTCATATGTTAAACAGCTTACAATGTTCCATATGCCTTGATTCTTATACAACCAACAATAATAACAAGGGAAATACGCATGTTCATTGTACTAATGATTTAAAATTGCTTCAAACCATAATGGATATTTCCTCATACTTATTTGTTTTAGTGAAAATATAATAAAATGAATATTTAATATTTTGTTAAAATTGCAAGGAATATAGAATGACCCAAAATTTGATGAAATAATGACATGTGAGTTACGCACGCTTTTAGTAGAATGCAAATCAGCTCGCAAAGTGGTAAGGAAGAGAAAGCTTGTGAACTGCAAATTGCCACTCCACCAGCTACACAAGAACAGGATCTAGGTGTTAACTGCCTGCTGATTTTAATTAAATTACTGTATGCATATAATGATTGGCTGTGAAACTCTCCACTGAATGTTAAATCTGTAACTGGTAATTTTGTTATAAATGTTATAAATGGAAATTGGAAAGTGACCAATTAGTTCAAAGTTCAAAATTCAAAGTAAATTTATTATCAAAGTACATATATGTCACCATATACTAACCGGAGATTTATCTTTTAGCAGGCAGTCACAGTAAATACAAAGCAATACAACAGGATCAATTAAAATCACACACACAGAGGTGGGCAAACAACCAATGTGCCAAAGACAATAAAATGTGCAAAGACAAAAAAGAGAAAAAAGCCAAAATAATAATAAATAAATAAATAAATAGATAAATAAATATCAAGAACAAGAGCTGTAGACTCCTTACAAGTGAGTCTATAGGTTGTGGAATTAGTTCAGTGTTGGGCTGAATGAAGTTATTCCCTTAGATTCAAGACCCTGATGACTGAGGGGTAATAACCATTCCTAAACCTGGTGGTGTGGTTACTGAGGCTCCTGCACCTCCTTTCTGATGGCAGCAGCATTAAGAGAGTGTGGCTCGGATGGTGGAGGTACTTGATGATAGATATTGCTTTTCTGTGACAGCACTCCTTGTAGATGTGCTCAATGGTGGGGAGGGCTTTACCCGCGATGGACTGGGCTGTATCCACAACTTTTTTCCATTCAAGGACATTGGTGTTTCCATACCAGGCCATAATGCTACCAGTCTGTATACTCTACGCCACACATCTATTGAAGTTTGTCAAAGTTTTAGACAGACACGATGGGCCGAATGGCTGACTTCTGCTCCTTTGTCTTATGGACATGCTGAATCTTTGCACATTTCTAAGAAGGTAGAGTATGGTGCCTTGTTAAGACTATAAGAACTAGGAGTAGGAGTCAGTTATCTGGTCCATTGAGACTGCTCCATCATCCAATAAGATTGAGGCTGATTCAGCTATGGACTCTGCTCCACCTACGCCCCCCCCCCCACTTTCCCCCATAAACCTTAATTCCCCCGCTATGACTGCTAAGAGAATCATCAGGGTCTCTCTTCCCCCAGTCCAGGATATATACCTGAAGCATTGTTTTTGCACACCCTCAACATGGTCAAGGAGCCCTCCTATTCACCCTGCAATCTGTTTGACCTCCTACCATCAGGCAGAGAACACCACAGCATAAGAGCAAACTGCAGGTCTCGGTAACAGCTTATTACCCCGGCTGTGAGACTTCTGAGCAACCTGCTACCACCTAGTACACACTATTTATGACAGTACCAGTAATATTATAAGAACATAAGACCATAAGATATAGGAGCAGGTGTAGGCCATTTGGCGCATCGGGTCTGCCCTACCATTCAATAATGGGCTGATCCAATTCTTCCAGTCAACCCCACTCCCCTGCCTTCTCTCCATACCCTTTCATGCCCTGGCTAATCAAGAACCTATCTATCTTTTCCTTAAATACACCCTATGACTTGCCCTCCATAGCCTCTCATGGCAACAAATTCCATAGATTTACCACCCTCTGACTAAAGTAATTTCTCGGCATCTCAATTCTAAAAGGATGTCCTTCAATCTTGAAGTTGTGCCCTCTTGTCCTAGAATCCTCTACCATGAATCTGTTCAGGCCTTTTAACATTTGGAATGTTTCTATGAGCTCCCCCCTCATTCTCCTGAACTCCAGGGAATACAGCCCAAGAGCTGTCAAACATTCCTCATACAGTAACTCTTTCATTCCTGTAATCATTCTCGTGAATCTCCTCTGAACCCTCTCCAACGTCAGTATATCCTTTCTAAAATAAGGAGCTCAAAACTGCACACAATACTGCAAGCATGGTCTCACAAGTGCTTTATAGAGCCTCAACATCACATCCCTGCTCTTATATTCTATACCTCTAGAAATGAATGCCAACATTGCATTCACCTTCTTCACCACCGACTCAACCTGGAGGTTAACCTTTAGAGTATCTTGCACAAGGACTTCCAAGACCCTTTGCATCTCTGCATTTTTAATTCTCTTCCCATCTAAATAATAGTCTGCCCGTTTATTTCTTCCATCAAAGTGCATGACCATACACTTTCCAACTTTGTATTTCATTTGCCACTTCTTTGCCCATTCCCTAAACTATCTAAGTCTCTGCAGGCTCTCTGTTTCCTCAACACTACCTGCTCCTAAAACTATCTTTGTATCACTGGCAAGTTTAGCCACAAATCCATTAATACCACAGTCCAAATCAATGACATACATCGTAAAAAGCAGCGGTCCCAACACCGACCCCTGTGGAACGCCACTGGTAACCGGCAGCCAGCCAGAATAAGATCTCTTCATTCCCACTCTCTGTTTTCTGCTGACCAGCCAATGCTCCACCCATATATACACTTTATGTCAACCGGTACATCTACAGATAATTTAAATTATCTGTTAATATTATTGTGTTAATATTATTTTATGTGCTGCATGTAATATATGTACTGTGTTTTGCACCTTGGTCCCTGGGGAACGTTGTTTTGTTTAGTTGAAAACATGTATATGCTTGAATGACAATAAACTTGAACTTGAAATTGAAAAATCTATCTGTGTCTTAAAAGTATTTATTGAGGTCATTTCTTCTGCTTCCCTATGCAGAGAATTCCACAGGTTCACTGTTCTCTGGGAAAACCAGTTTCTCTTCATCTCTGTCCTAAATCTATCCCCCCAAATCTTGAGACTATGTCTCTTACTTCTACTCTCATTTACTAGTGGGAAAAAGTTTCTTGTCACTATCTTATTTATCCCTTTCGTAATTTTATATGTTTCTGTAAGATTGCTCTCATTCTTCTGAATTCCAATGAGTACAGTCCCAGGCAACTCAATTTCTCATCTCCAGAATCAACCTAGTGAACCTCCTTTGCCCTCTCCTTGAAGCCACCATGAGACCAGAACTACGTGCAGTACTCCTGGTGTGGCCTCACCAGTACCCTATACAGTTGCTGCGTAACTTCCATACTCCTAAATCCACTCCCTTTACACAACAGCATGCTGCAACCTTTCAGCATTTAAATAATAATCCAATCTTCTATTTTTCTTCCACAGTGGATGACCTTGCATTTACCAACATTTATTACTTTTGGTTGCGATTTTTAATTCTCTGAATACAGTTTTTCTTTCTCCTACATTTCATTCTTTCTCACTCCAATTTAGCTTATACACATTCCTCGTAGCTAACTATTTCTCAGTCCTGCAATCCCATTGGTTAAGGAATTACACTGATGTCCCATTGGTCAGCTTAGGTTGCAGATACCGCATTGCTCTTATTCTCCATCATCGTCATCATGTGTCATGTTGTATGACGTAGGCGATCATGGTGACCACGAATGTTCCTGGTAAAATTTTCTACAGAAGTGGTTTGCCTTTGCCATTGCCATAGGTGGCTGGGTGGAGATACATCTCTACCAAAGGAGGTGTAAGGCACTCCTTCCCTCTGCTGGGCTGAAGGTCACCCTTGGGCAAAGTGTAGCACCCGCTTAGCTGCCAGACAGTGTCACATGATGTTATGGGAACAGTGGTGGATGGTCACATGAGCAGTTGGTGCCTATCACAAGTCCTGGTTATGTGACTACTGACGCCAGGCAGACAATCTCCAAAGATTATTGGTTTTAGACTGAAGTAACCCATCCAGTAAAGACACTGTCCAGAAGAAGGCAATGACAAACCACTGTGGCATTAGCTGTTAGTACTTCCAGCAACTATGGGAGAAAAAAATACAATAAAACCCAAAAAAGTACAAGAAAGTCTGACTAACAGGGATACATTGCTCTAGCAAAAATGACATCAGAACATCTTACCACATAATTAATAGTAGAATTTAAATTAAATCATTTTCAATCCATCTTAGATAGCATTTTAACAAAAAAAATACATGTACTCACAGCCAACCATCATCATGGCCACAGAAAATATCTTCTCTCCATCCGTCGTAGGAGCAATGTTGCCAAATCCTATTGTAGTAAGGCTTGTCATGGTAAAGTAAAGGGAAGATATATACAGTGAATCTTTTGTGGGTCCCCCTTCCCACTGTCCAGTGCCACTGGCATTAAAATGGTAGGGTGTTCCAATACTTAGTCCAAGCTGGTAAAGCCAGCTGTCTGTTTTTATTTTGTTGGTGACCTCATCGATGACTTCATAGTCCCCGATACTGTACCAGATGCAGGCAAGCCAGTGAGCCACCAAACCGAAGACGCAGACCAGGAGTACCAGCACAGCCGCGCCATATTCGAGGTAATGGTCCAGCTTCCTGGCAACCCTGCCAAGTCTCAGAAGACGTACAACCTTCAGGGAACTGAACAGGCTGCTAATACCCTGAAATCAATAGATATTGAATCATGTTATTTTGTAAAAGATACCAAAATGAAAGAGAGAGAGAGGGAGAGAGAGAAAGAGCAAAACACACATTTGTTTGACAAATCTATGTAGAAAGCCCATGGGCCCAGGGATTTATGAGACTATTTGATGAGTTCCAAAAGAGTCAATGCAGTTATGATGAGCTAAACCACTGTATTCTGAGCCATACTTTAATAATTCCCTAAAGTGCATTAAGTTTTCGCATTGTTCATTAATAATGAAAATGCAAGTATGATCCACTGACAGGCATCCAAAATGTTGTTTATGGTACAATTATTGACATGTATTGTCATTGTGATGAATATTTCTTTTTACTTGGTGTTCAATGTTATTTCTTGTCCAAGTTGAAATGGGCAAATTTTCTCAGCTGAAAGGTGTCAGAGTGAGTCTGAGTAGGTTGCACAGGATGTCCAATCTTTTTCCTCATCTGCTGATGCTGAAATCAGCAGGATCTATAAATGCACTCATGTTCCCTCAACGTCCTTTGCTTGGGCAATTGGTTTTATCCAAGTACAACACAGAAAAATCTGTCTCACTACTACCTGTGTAGCAGGACACATACAAGGACACGAAGGGAAGCTTTTCAAATTTACAAGGTTGTTGCCAAAATTTGAGGACCTGAGTTATAGGGAAAGGTTGAGTAGGTTAGGACTTGATTCCCTGGAGCGTAGGAGAATGAGGGGAGATTTGATAGAGATATACAAAATCATGAGAGATACAGAGAGGGTAAAAGTAAGCAGATATTTTCTTCTGAGGCCGAGTGAGTCTGGAACTAAAGGTCAGGGGTTAAGGTAAAAGGTGTTTAAGGGGAACATGAGGGAGGCCTTCTTCACTCAGAGGGTGATGAGTGTGTGAGCAAGCAGAAGTGGTGAATGAAGGCTCAATATCAACATTTACGAGAACTCTGGATAGATAGATGGATGAGAGAGTTATGATCCAGGGGCAGGTGGATGGGACTAGGCAAGTTAATGGTTTGGCACAGACTAGATGGGCTGAAATGCCTGTTTCTGTGCAGTAGTGTTCTATGACTTTTCTGTGACCCTTGGAGGATTAAATGGTGCAGGTGTGATGCGCTTAAGGTCAGGCACCAAGTCATATGGCCCTCTTTATTCAATATTCTTTCTGATATTTTTAGAATTCTGACAATGATTTATTCATTGTTAAATTAAATTTGTAAAAACCAACATGAACTAATAGACCTTAATCTACTGTATATTGTCTTTTATATTATTTTTCCGATGTGCTTTTTACCAGAAGTGTTTATTTGCAATTGCAGTGCATTCTGCCAGCTGACGTAACGATATCAGGGTAAAATTTGGTCCAAAAATTATATGAGCAAATGATTATTTTACACTCTGCTCTACTGATGTTGATACCATTGTGGGATTTGTGTAATATCGGCAGCCTGTTTTTATTGTCTTTCTTCTTCAAGTCCATTATGAATTAAGCACATGTGGGTACTATCATGTATGGATGCGAGTAATTAGAAGAGTATGTTCAACCCAAAAGCATAAACAGCTCTGCATTTTAGAACCAATCTGCAGCCTCAACTTAACCCTAATTCTTTCAGAGATCAGTCAAAGTTCAAAGTAAATTACCTTTCAAACTACTGAATACATTTCATAACAACAGTTTGATATTTCAGCCACTAAAAATTCTGTCCCTTACACCAGCCAAATCCGAAAAATATACAATTTAGGTTACTGTTTTGGATTTGGATACAATCTCTGTCTGCAATTAACGCTTTGAAATAGTCAATTTGTGGTAAAATATTCAGGTCCATCTTTATATCGTCTATCCTATAATAACCTGCTCTAGCGTTACAGAAGTTTTGATCAGCATGAAATAAAACTCAGAAACCTAATGTTAGAAACTGAAAAAAACATAATACTACTACAACATCTATTTATTGATTTATTAAGCTACAGCACAGAATAGGCCCTCCAAGCCATGCTGCCCAGCAATCCCCCGATTTAATCCCAGCCTAATCATGGGACAATTTACAATGACCGATTAATCTGCCGACTGGTATATCTTTGGACTGTGGGGGGAAAGCAGAGCACCCGGAGGAAACTCAAGCAGCCACCAGGAGAACAAATAAATTCCTTACAGGCTTTGCTAATCAAGGCAATCAATATCCACTAATTCCCTCTCCATCTTATTAAATTACATTTAATTTTACTTTGAAATCCTTTGAGTGTCAGCAACCTCTTGTTCATTAATTAATGTTGCTCAGATAATGGATATGACCAGAATGTCTGTGAATTCATTTAGAGGGACAAGCAGTGAATCAGAATCAGGTTTATTATCACTGGCATGTGATGTGAAATTTGTTAATTTAGCAGCAGCAGTTCAATGCAATACATAATCTAGAAGAAAAAATAATAAATCTTATTCAGTATACTTTATACAGTATACTGAATATACAGTATAGATTAAAAATCTTGCAAAAAACAGAAGTACTATATGTTTTTAAAAAGTGAGGTAGTGTCCAAGGGTTCAATTCCATTTAGGAATCAGATGGCAGAGGGGAAGAAGCTGTTCCTGAATCGCTGAGTGTGTGCCTTCAGGCTTCTGTACCTCCTACCTGATGGTAACAGTGAGAAAAGGGCATGCCCTGGATGCTGGAGGTCCTTAATAATGGACGCTGCCTTTCTGAGACACCACTCCTTGAAGATGAAGCTAATTTAATCCTCGGACCAAAATGTTCCTCCTTCCACAAATAACTTTTTTTTTATTCTGCACAGTCACCCGCAGATTTGATTTCCTATCTAAACTTGCCCACCCCTTCAGAGGGCTTGGTTTGTTCCACCTTTCATTCACAACCTGAAGAAAATTCAGATTTACGACTCAAATCTTAAGACTAGACAAAAACCTTGTCAAACTTCTAAAGGTGCATGGTGGAAAGAGTGCTGACAGGCTGCATTATGGACCGGTATGGGAACACCAATGCCTTTGAGCGGAAGATTCTACAAAGGTAGCGGATTTGGCCCAGTACATCACGGGGTAAAACCCTCCCCATTGATCACATCTCCATAAAACATCACGTAGAAAAGCAGCATCCATCAAAGACCCTCACCGCCCAGGCCATGTGCTTTTCTCACTGCTGCCATCAGGCAGAAGGTACAAGTTCTTCAGGACTCACACCACCAGCTTCAGGAACAGTCACTGCCCCTCAACCATCAGGCTCTTGAACAAAAGGGGATAACTACATTCATTCTACTTCTGGTGTTCCCGCAACTGATGGTCTCACTTTAAGGACTCTTTATCTTGTTACTGTTTTTCTATTTATATTTGTATTTACACAGTTTGCTGTTTGTTGTACAGTTACTGTCCTATAGATTTGCAGAGTGTGTCTGCAGGAAATATAATCTCAGGTTGTATGTGGTGACTTGTATGTATTCTGATAATAAATTTTACATTGAACTTTAGAACAACAACCTCCTTCAACTCGTTATTCTCCACAGGCCAGGTATATGGGGTAATGGGAATTATCCAGATGTTGTTATTAAAGACAAAGCCAAATATAATTTTAGTTGTTGACAGGTATCATGCAAACAGAATCTGAATTATATAAGACAGGTGTAGTCTATTTGGCCCATCATACCTGTGATTTTTCTGTGGAAGTATTACCTATTTACTTTCAGTCTTCCAATGTCTAGACCTTTAGTTTAAATTATGAACTTTAAATTCTGATTTCCGCAGCATTTCCATTAATGCAGCAATTGTTGGAACCCTCGTAACCCAGATTTATTGAGGCTATGGATCATAGGGGAGGGATTAATAATCAAATGCATTGATGTTACTTTTAATTAAGATTTTGAAAGAACCATATACAATAATATAATTCCGCACACACACACAAATAAAAATTTGAGATAACCTTCTGATCCTGTGTAATAATAAAGTACGAGTCATTCATTTAACAGTAAGTTAGGCGTAAGTATTTGAGGATATTTGAAATCACAATAAAGGCAGCAAGAATTCACCAATTTGTCTGTGCTTGTGACAGGTAGCTTTCAGGTTCAAAAGCCATTAATTATTCTATGCAACTCCTGTCAGACACTGGGCTTCTGCAAGAAATTGAGATGATTTTTTTCCCTACAGTTATAAGAGGCATTTAAAGGTTGGACAATTTTTCTTCAGTTCCTCAGCCCTTCATTCCACATCTCTCCTCCCTCCCACCATCCCATGCCATCATGACATAGTAATCTCAAAACAAAATGCTCGCCACAGAAACAGATGGAGTTTTTAAACACAGCCTAATGTTAAGGTTAAAAGCAGTTATTATGTGTCTGGATTTCAATATTAATAAGTAAATGTCTACTGGATGAAAACACAGATGATAATATCAGTACAAGTAATAGCTATAAGCTGACTGATGTTCTGACAGAAATCAGTTGTGCAATTAGAAAAGAGGGTAGAATTTGTATGTGTGTACAAAAGGAGCACAAAACAGTACAGCGAGCATAGATTTTCCCTTTACGGCAAGCACGTAATTCTTAGTAGTAACACCCAAGTTATTTTAATTATTGCTTTGGAAGAGTACCCTAAAAGGTATGTTGAACTGAAGTAGCAAATTGAAAATAAAATTGCAGATCTAAAGAAAGAGAAAATGTTTGAAAAACTCAAAAGGTCAGGCGGTATCTGTGGAAAGAGAAACAGGTCAGAAATCTTTTGTTGTTAGCCTCAGGTTTCTAACCTGTTTCTCTTTCTCCATTTGCTTCCTGACCTTCTGAGTGTTTCCAGCATTTTGGGGCTTTTATTTCAGACTGTTAGAGCACAATATAGACTCTCAGAAATTGAGACTTTATTTGCAGCTTGATTACAACTGACAGTGTGAAGCAAATCATGGCCAGAGAAAGGAATGGCTGAAGAGATTATTGTAACTGCACTGTCAAATTATTTAACAAGAATGTACCCTTTGAACCATGAAAATATTAGTGATACCACAGCAAAAAAAATGTTCTAGCTGTATTTGGCAACAACTCTGGTAAAGCCAAGATCAAAGTTAAAAAATAACACTTAGCCTTTGGCATTGATAAGTGCTCAGCTCACAAGGGCCAAATAACCTCTGAGCAAGGCCTACGGAATTTAATTATCACGATGATAAGAAGTCTAATGTGCTGATTTATTGAATGTTGCACCTCAAAAATATTTCATATTATGCAAATAAATTTGGTTTGGGAAAGGAAGTAGAGGTAAAAATAAACCTATTAATTTGTATTTTTGAAAAATCACACTTATGATGTCTTTATTAAGATAGATTGTCCTTTTGCAAATTAACCTGCAAACTCCTTCTGTTAATAAATTAAAAATAGACTGATCAGATGATTTTTTTGGCATTTTATTCTACCTGCTCCATTCTTAATCATTGTTTTCACATCTCTGGATGTGTGCAAATCACAAACTGAACTTGTTATTTCTCCCTGACTGTAGCAGATAAAAATATTGGCAGTTCTAATGATGTAAAATAAAATTAAACAGTTCAGTACATGCTTCCGTTAAAGAATTCCTCACAGACAAAGTCCATTTGTATGTCTAATTTTCTATGTATACTGGTTGAATATAAAATAGCCATAAGAATCAAATGTAGGAATATATTTGAATCTAGTTACAATGTGACAAAATTAATGATTTTATCTTGAAATTTTTTTTTACTGGCATAGCTTAGCACAATTGCAGCAGTGCCAGAAATGCTTTTATTTCTATTTTTTGAAAATGTGAAAACAAGCAGATTATCCAATTCATTTTATATGATTTGCATATCCATTAAATATATGATTGGCAGACAATACACTTAATTTTATGCTAAGTAGCATTCCATTATTACAAATGATTATTAACAAGCTTCTCTGCTGAAATTTCCCCTTTTCAAACGATAAATAATTGTATACATCATATTTTACCTTCTATGTATGTTGTGACCACTCTCAGTTTAAGAGTTACATTCTCAGTAATTGACATCAATGAATAAAGATGCATAGTCTTTGATTCAAAATTTTGTATATCGGTAGTGCAAAGACTGTTGATAAATAATTGAATTGTTTAAAAATCTCTTTAACATTTGAATTACTATTTTAAAATTATTATTTGACATATTTACATTCAAAACTTATTGTCTAATTGTTCATACTTTAGAAAGGGGGAACAGCAGAACAATTATTTAATTCCTGCTTGACTCGGATATTTGTTCTAATCATATGTATGACCACTGAATACTTAAACAGCTGTGGATAATTTTCAGCTTCACTAATAAGCAGAATTTAAATGTAACCACTTTTAATTTTAGAAAAACAAGTTTCATCATAAAGCCATCAACACCAGCTAATTAGTTTTTAATGTTAAATCAATCAAATTCAGCATTTCCAAAATAACTCATTCTGGAAAATGATGTTTTTTTTCCATTGTTAGGGGTCAGGACCTAAGCTGAGTATCTAGCTTAATTAGCTGCTGTAGACGAAGATAGTATAAGACTATGGAGATGTCCAGATTTAATATAATTGGCCTGATAAAAATAATACAATTTGCAAAGGGCAGTTCATGCCTGGAAATATTAAAAAGCAATAGTTGTTTTTCCACTGTGACGCTGAAAATTATTTTTTTTGATAAGTACCACCTCTCAACAAAAACTCAATGACAACTTCTGGATTTCAACTCTGTCAAATAATCCACTTGGTGATTTTTTGATATAGATAGTTAGGCATCTACCTTACTTTGGCCTCTTTTTCCATGCTCTTTTTAAACTCACTGGGGCCTCAAATCCTACACCCTCTTTAAATTCACCAGGGGTCTATTTCCAGTGCTCTCTTTAAATTCACCATACCTTGCTTGCTCTGCTCCCTATAAATTTGCTGAGGCCCCAGTTACCACACCCTCTTTAAATTCACTAGAGCCCAGTTTCACCCCCCCCAAACTCACTGAGGTCCTATTTCCCCAAACTATTTGTAGTACTACAACTTTATATTAATTACTTATTATATCAACAGGTAACATCTAATAAAAAAAAACAAATTGAATGTGCATTGGGTCAGCAATAGAAGTTAGATCTGTCAATCTAGAAAATCTGTCAGTCAGGCATCACCAAGTTGCCAATGGAAGTGGGGGGATGTAGGTTTGATCTCGACCTTTTTAGAGAAATTTGGAGAGGAACGTGGATGGTCCAGGTGCAGGTTGGTGGGACTAAAGAGATTAATAGTTCGGCAGGGGCTAGATGGGCCAAAGGGTCCGTTTATGTGCTGTAGTATTCTATGACTCGATTATATTAATGTTTCAAGGGTGCTACTCTTCCTACCTTACTGATAGGATGCCAAAATATACAGCTGGACAGCCAAACTAAAGGCAGCCAGTCGGGGGAAAGAACAGGCCACTTACAAGTGGAAATGGCTATAGTTGGTTGAAAATAGCACTGGGAAAGAATGATAAGAGTTTTGCACTTCCAAGAGAAAAACAGAAGAATTGGGTGAAGAAAGGGAAGATGTGTTAACAGAGAATGTGTAAGAAGGGAGGGAAGACTCCTGAAGCAAAAGAGATGATGGAGACAAAAGCAAATGGAAGTAGAGGCACTGACCATTTAGAGGAAGAAAAGCTGATAGTTCTACTTCATTCATTTAATGTTAAAAACTGTAAACACACTGGTCGTTTAAAAGTAACAGATGATTTTTCATCCCAAACAATATTACACCAGGTCAATAAGAAAAAGATCAATATGGGAATACCTATGGAAATCTTCTTTGCTGGGTATTCAAACCCTTTAAGGATCTAGTCAGCTCCATCTTGGGCACTAGCCTACAAAGTACCCAGGACATCTTTAGGGAACGGTGCCTCAGAAAGGCAGCATCCATTACTAAGGACGTCCAGCACCCAGGGCATGCCTCTTTTTCACAGTTACCATCAGGTAGGAGATACAGAAGTCTGAAGGCACACACTCAGTGATTCAGGAACAGCTTCTTCCCCTCTGCCATCCGATTCCTAAATGAACGTTGAAGCTTTGGACACTACCTCACTTATTTTTAAATATACAGTATTTCTGTTTATGCACATTTAAAATCTATTTAAGACACATAATTAATTTACTTGTTTATTATGTTTTGTTTTATTTTATTTATTACTATTATTTTTTCCTCTCTGCTAGATTATCTATTGCATTGAACTGCTGCTGCTAAGTTAACAAATTTCTCATCACATGCCAGTGATAATAGACCCGATTCTGATAAGAGTTACTGGAATTTCTTTGAGCTCATTTTAAAACATGACAATTTTATTGCTGACAAACAGATTGCCATTAAGTTTCACTTCCTGCTGGAACCTTCCGTGAGGCATATCCTAGTGTATCCATATGCATTTCCATTGTGTTGATCATTCAGATAATGGAAATCCATTCTGCGAGCTGATAAACTTGCAAGGCATGTGTCCCTGGAGACTTATTATGCATTTTTCAGAGATATATATTGCACTGTTTACGTTGGGACTTAAAATTTCAGGAACATAATGCCTAACCTGGGATTTCTGTACACAGTACACCAGTGGCTATCAAGGTGGGAAATGGCAATCCGCAGAGGGCTGCAACTGTAAAACAATCTCCCTTAAGACTTGGTAATTCTAGGAATGGCTGAATCGTGCCATCATGTCAATGCCTGGGTCTTACCACTTGTGACAGCAAGCTCCCGGAGGCTCTCATCAATGTACTAACCTTTATCTACTACTGTGATTCAATCACATAAATCCTGACACACCGTTCACTGCAAAGAGTGCATCTGCTAAAGCCTCACACCATTTATTATTTAAAGAATATTCTTATCTTACATTTTATTATCCTGTTCTCTATAATATTCCCCTCTTACTCTTGATTAGCACCGCAGCAGTAGTGGCCTCTCAAAGTCAATCACTCAGATTAAGGTCGTGCCTCTCACTGTATCTGCTTTCTGATTTACAAATGCATAAATGCTTAGGCTAATCCTTGCAGACCATACACCTGGCTCCATAGAACCATAGAAACTACAGCACAGAAACAGGCCTTTTGGCCCTTCTTGGCTGTGCTGAACCATTTTCTGCCTAGTCCCACTGACCTACACACGGACCATATCCCTCCATACACCTCCCATCCATGTATCTGTCCAATTTATTCTTAAATGTTAAAAAAGAACCCGCATTTACCACCTCGTCTGGCAGCTCATTCCATACTCCCACCACTCTCTTGTGAAGCCACCCCCCCCAATGTTCTCTTTAAACTTTTCCCCCCTCACCCTTAACCCATGTCCTCTGGTTTTTTTCTCCCCTTGCCTCAGTGGAAAAAGTCTGCTTGCATTCACTCTATCTATACCCATCATAATTTTATATACCTCTATCAAATCTCCCCTCATTCTTCTACGCTCCAGGGAATAAAGTCCTAACCTATTCAACCTTCCTCTGTAACTGAATTTCTCCAGTCCTGGCAACATCCTTGTAAACCTTCTCTGCACTCTTTCAACCTTATTAATATCCTTTCTGTAATTTGGTGACCAAAACTGAACACAATACTCCAGATTTGGCCTCACTAATGCCTTATACAACCTCATCATAACATTCCAGCTCTTATACTCAATACTTTGATTAATAAAGGCCAATGTACCAAAAGCTCTCTTTACGACCCTATCTACCTGTGACACCACTTTTAGGGAATTTTGTATCTGTATTCCCAGATCCCTGTTCCACTGCACTCCTCAGTGCCTTACCATTAACCCTGTATGTTCTACCTTGGTTTGTCCTTCCAACGTGCAATACCTCACACTTGTCTGCATTAAACTCCATCTGCCATTTTTCAGCCCATTTTTCCAGCTGGTCCAAGTCCCTCTGCAGGCTCTGAAAACTTTCTTCGCTGTCTACTACACCTCCAATCTTTGTATCATCAGCAAACTTGCTGATCCAATTTACCACATTATCATCCAGATCATTGATATAGATGACAAATAACAATGGACCCAGCACTGATCCCTGTGGCACACCACTAGTCACAGGCCTCCACACGGAGAAGCAATTCTCTACTACCACTCTTTGGCTTCTTCCATTGAGCCAATGTCTGATCCAATTTACCACCTCTCCATGTATACCTAGCGATTGAATTTTCCTAACTAACCTCCCATGCGGGACCTTGTCAAAGGCCTTACTGAAGTCCATGTAGATAATATCCACTGCCTTCCCTTCATCCACTTTCCTGGTAACCTCCTCGAAAAACTCCAATAGATTGGTCAAACATGACCTACCACACACAAAGCCATGTTGACTCTCCCTAATAAGTCCTTGTCTATCCAAATGCTTGTAGATTCTGTCTCTTAGTACTCCCTCCAATTACTTACCTACTACCGACATTAAACTTACCGGCCTATAATTTCCCGGATTACTTTTCGATCCTTTTTTAAACAACGGAACAACATGAGCCACTCTCCAATCCTCTGGCACCTCACCTGTAGACAGCGACATTTTAAATATTTCTGCCAGGACCTCTGCAATTTCAACACCAGTCTCTTTCAAGGCCCGAGGGAACACCCTGTCAGGTCCCGGGAATTTATCCACTTTAATTTTCCTCAAGACAGCAAGGACCTCCTCCTTTTCGATCTGTACAGTTTCCATGATCTCACTACTTGTTTCCCTTAATTCCATAGACTTCATGCCAGTTTCCTTAGTAAATACAGACGCAAAAAACCTACTTAAGATCTCAAGCAACACACATCAAAGTTGCTGGTGAACGCAGCAGGCCAGGCAGCATCTATAGGAAGAGGCGCAGTCGACGTTTCAGGCCGAGACCCTTCGTCAGGACTAACGAAGTTAACTAACGTTAGTCCTGACGAAGGGTCTCGGCCTGAAACGTCGACTGCGCCTCTTCCTATAGATGCTGCCTGGCCTGCTGCGTTCACCAGCAACTTTGATGTGTGTTGCTTGAATTTCCAGCATCTGCAGAATTCCTGTTGTCTACTTAAGATCTCCCCCATTTCCTTTGGTTCGGCACATAGGTGACCACTCTGATCTTCAAGAGGACCAATTTTATCCCTTACAATCCTTTTGCTCTTAATATACCTGTAAAAGCTCTTTGGATTATCCTTCACTTTGACTGCCAAGGCAACCTCATGTCCTCTTTTAGCACTCCTGATTTCTTTCTTAAGTATTTTCTTGCACTTTTTATACTCCTCAAGCACCTTATCTACTCCCTGCTTCCTATACATGTCATACAACTCCCTCTTCTTCTTTATCAGAGTTGCAATATCCCTTGAGAACCAAGGTTCCTTATTCCTATTCACTTTGCCTTTAATCCTGACAGGAACATACAAATTCTGCACTCTCAAAATTTCTCCTTTGAAGGCTTCCCACCTACCGATCACATCCTTGCCAGAGAACAACCTGTCCCAATCCACACTTTCTAGATCCTTTCTCATTTCTTCAAATTTGGCCTTCTTCCAGTTAAGAACCTCAACCCTAGGACCAGATCTATCCTTGTCCATGATCAAGTTGAAACTAATGGTGTTATGATCACCGGAACCAAAGTGCTCCCCTACACAGACTTCCGTCACTTGTCCTAACTTGTTTCCTAACAGGAGATCCAATATTGCATCCCCTCTAGTTGGTCCCTCTATATATTGATTTAGAAAACTTTCCTGAACACATTTTACAAACTCTAAACCATCCAGACCCCTAACAGTAGGGGAGTCCCAATCAATGTATGAAAAATTAAAATCCCCTACCACAACTTTATGTTTCCTGCAGTTGCTTGCTATTTCCCTGCAGATTTGCTCTTCCAATTCTCGTTGACTATTGGGTGGTCTGTAATATGTTATGTATAAAAAAAACAACAAACAGGAAAAGAAAATCATAGAAATCATTCTTGTGTGGGTAAAGGAAAATAGCTAATCTTAAATTATATTTTCTGGTTGATAGTCTATACTAGAATGGGCTGGAAGCAAATGCAAAACTCAGTAAAGCATAATTTTCAGCATCACCACAAGAGAAAAGGTATCTCCACTGGGTGATCACAGCTCGTGGTTTTCTCTAACCAGCTCATTAGTATCATGATTCCCACTTGCATGTCTCGGACCTACAAAGCAGGGACTTAGTGTGGAGAGAACGAAGAGACGGGAATCAGAAAATTCTAGTCAGCTGTGATTTGGAGGGATACGGTCACCTAAAGTCAAAGGATTGAATATGCGACTGAAAATCCTAGAAGTTTTGTCAAGTAATGAAAAAGAAACTTATGGCCTTTTTGCAAGGCATATGGAAGTGTGAAGCAGAGTGATGGAGCAGCTCACACTCCAGTCTGCATCTAAGAGTTTCTCAGCAGGTTTGGGTTCTCTCCACATGTTGAAATGAATCTCCAGGTAGAATATGGTGACATGAATGTACTTTGATAATAAATTAACTTTGGTGTTGTAGCATGCCTGTGAAGCACGTTTATGGCCTTAGTTAATTGACGCAATCCACAGCTGTGGCAACGTGTGCCATATCTAAATCAGATGCAGACCCAGGCTAATCCGTATCAATTTAGGTCTGCATCTAACTTACTGCTCTAGGTATTTAACTGCTAATGACCATTGATAGGTTAGTGCACTGGGCACTGTGAACTGGTCTTGTGGCATTTTTCAACTGGGGATCAAGTAGATTGTTTGGAGTGTTGACCATTCCAGTTCAAACTTCACAGAACAACACTGCCAATATACTGTGATTGGTGCACACCCAAAGAACGCATTAGAATCACACTGGTTGAACCTTCACAAGTAGATCTGTGCCAGAACATTGTACTGAAACGTTCCTTTGGAAATGCAATCTCTACAAACTGTTCTTCTTAAGCATAATACTGGGCAGGTAGTTGTTGCTATGGCATTATGCTTTCTGTAAATTTAGCCATGACCAGGTTAGAGACTGCAAGCTTTTGGCACTATGAATCACATACCCTGCTGTACCTTATTATTTCATTTGTTTAAGCTTGATCTCTTGTGCAGAGACTGTTGTCAGAGCACTGAGAGGATCCATCAGGAGAATTACTAATCTATAAATTGCAAGACCATGTTTCCTTTTATTAATTTAAATAGAAGAAAATTCAGACATAGAATATAATAAGCATTACACCCAAAATGCCGGACGAACTCAGCAAGTTAGGAGGCAT
The DNA here is from genome assembly GCF_963921235.1 of Mobula hypostoma. Lineage (NCBI taxonomy): Eukaryota > Metazoa > Chordata > Chondrichthyes > Myliobatiformes > Myliobatidae > Mobula > Mobula hypostoma. Next base: position 35,246,792 of record NC_086097.1, on the reverse strand, counting down.
CTATGGAAAAGATAAAACATTCAACATTTCGGGGCAAGACCCTTCTTCAGAACTGAGAAGAAAGGGTTAAGATGTCAGGATAAAAAGGTGAGGGGAGGGGAAAGAGGCTAGCTGGAAAATCCCCCTGCTTTCTCAGTCCAGAAGAAGGGTCTCAGTCTGAAACAATCATTATTTACTCTTTTCCATAAATGCTGCCTGACCTGCTGAGTTCCTCCAGCATTTTGTGTGTGTTGCTCTGGATTTCCAGCATCTGCAGACTTTCTTGTGTTTATAATAAGCATTGACCGATTTTCTCCTCCAGGGTGTACTCTGGTACTTACCATTTTTCAGTGTTGTGACACAAGTGAGTGAAGGAGTGAGGGTGGGAGCAGTGGGAGGAGTGCGGAGGGCAGGGTGGCTGCAGCAAGAACTATGATCAGGAGCCTTTGTCTTTACTTATCATGCTGACAGGCAGCTGGTGACTGTACACCAACACCAGTGTTAGTGGTATCGGCCAGGAGAAGGTAAGAAGGGAGGGAGGGAGGAAGAAGAGTAAAGTGAGGAGAGGAGAATGAAGGAGAGGATGGGGGTAAGGGATTGGGAATTCTCAGGGTTATGAGTAAACTGGGGGGGGGCGGGGGAGAGAGGATTAAACCTGGTGAGTGGGAGGAGATCGGCTAGTGTTGGGTTACAGGATTATTTCTAGAATATTTGAAATACTAGGGAGTGAAGGGCTGGGGTAACAAATGGTAAATCCTTTAATGGGTGTGGGGTAGAAGATAGAAGATTAAAGATTAGCTTCCTGTGCCACGTGTACATCGAAACATTCAGTGAAATGCTTCATTTGTGTCAAATCAAATCAGCGAGGATTGAGTTGAGCAGTTCGCAAAGGTTGCCACACCTGCACAACTAATTAACCCTAACCGTGTGTCTTTGGAACGTGGGAGGAAATTGGAGCGCCCACGGGAAACACACCTGATCACCATCTTCCAAGTGTACTTCAGAGTCATGGAGTCGCAGAGAAGTAAAGCACAGAAACAGGCCCGTCGGCCCATCTAGTCCATGCCAAAATCATTTAAGCTGCATACTTCCAACAACTTGCACCTGGACCATAGCCCTCCACAACCCTACCATCCAAACTTCTCTTAAACCTTGAAATCAAGCTCGCATGGACCACTTGTGCTGGCGGTTCATTCCACACTCTCATAACCTTCTGAGTGAAGACGTTCATGTTCCCCTTAAACTTCTCACCTTTCACCCTTAAGCCATGACCTCTGTTTGTAGTTCCACCCAACCTTAGTAGAAAAAGCCTGCTTGCATTTACCCTATCTATACCCCTTATAATTTTGTATATCTCTATTAAATTCCCACTCAGTCTTCTACGTTCTAAAGAATACAGTCCTAACCTATTCAATCTTTCCTTATAACTCACATCCTCCAACATCCTTGTAAATTTTCTCTGCACTCTTTCAACCATTTCTCCTATAGGGAGGTGACCAAAACTACACCCGATACTCCAAATCAGATCTCGCCAATGTCTTATACAACTTCAATGTAACTTCCCATCTCCTGTACTCAATATGTTGATTTATGAAGGCCAATGTGCCAAAAGCTTTCTTTATGACCTGTGACGCCACTTTCAATGAATTATGTACCTGTATTTGCTTTACAATTAGTCCCAACACATATTGCAGTTCCTACAATACACTGAACAAATGGACTTGTTTTACAACATTGACTTTCTACTTCAGCTCTGCTTTGAACTTGAAAGAAAAACAACACTTGGCTGGGTCTCAGAAAGATGTGGATGAAGACATGGTCAAATCTTCAATCATTCAAGGATATTTCAAACCCTAAACATTTTAGCTTCCTAGCAAATCTCAGATCCCTCCTGTTGTCAGATCCAATCTACCTCTGTACAATTGGCAACACAATGTAAGTAGCCATGATTTAAATTCATCTCCCAACGCACATTGCTGTTCCTACGCTGCACTGAACAAATGGATAGGTTTTACAATAGCCAGCAAGACTGACATCCTACTTCCGAATATTTTATGAGGCATACTCATCCACCTCACACAAAATATTCCTAACGCAAATAAAATTTCATTTAGAGACTTAAAACTTGCTTACTACTCCCATTCCGATATGACTATCCATAGCCTCCTCCACTGTCGTGATGAGGCCACACTTAGGTTGGAGGAACAACACCTTATATTCTGTTTGGGTAGCCTTCGACCTGATGGCATGAACACACTTCTCACACTCGTGGTAATGCCCCCCAAACCCCTCTCTCCTTCACCATATCCCATCCCCTTTTCCATGTCTCACCTCATCTCCTTGCCCACCCACCACCTTCCTCGGGTGCTCCTCCCCCCCTTTACTTTCTTCCATGGCCTTCTGTCTCTTTCACCAATTTACTTCCCAGCTGTTACTTCATCCCTTCCCCTTCAGGTTTCACCAGTCACCTTGTGTTTCTCTCTTCCCTCTCCCACCTTTTAAATCTACTCCTCAGCATTTTTTCCTCCAGTCTTGCCAAAGGGTTTTGACCCAAAACGTCGATGCTGTCTGGCCTGCTGAGTTCCTCCAGCACTTTGTGTGTGTTGCTGCCATTTTAGACCATAAGACAAAGGAGCAGAAGTCGGCCATTCGGCCCATCGAGTCTGCTCCGCCATTTTATCATGAGCTGATCCATTCTCCCATTTAGTCCCACTCCCCTGCCTTTTCACCATAATCTTTGATGCCCTGGCTACTCAGATACCTATCAATCTCTGCCTTAAATACACCCAATGACTTGGCCTCCATTGCCACCCGTGGCAACAAATTCCATAGATTCACCACCTTCTGGCCAAAAAAATTTCTTCACATTTCTGTTCTGAATGGGCGCCCATCAATCCTTAAGTCATGCTCTCTCGTACTAGACTCCCCCATCATGGGAAACAATTTTTCCACATCCACTCTGTCCATGCCTTTCAACATTCGAAATGTTTCTATAAGGTCTCCCCTCATTCTTCGAAACTCCAAGGAATACAGTCCAAGAGCGGACAAACGTTCCTCATATGTTAACTCTCTCATTCCCGGAATCATTCTAGTGAATCTTCTCTGTACCCTCTCCAACGTCAGCACATCCTTTCTTAAATAAGGAGACCAAAACTGCCCACAGTACTCGAAGTGAGGTCTCACCAGCGCCTTATAGAGCCTCAACATCACATCCCTGCTCCTATACTCTATTCCTTTAGAATTGAATGCCAACATTGCATTCACCTTCTTCACTACCGACTCAACCTGGAGGTTAACCTTAAGGGTATCCTGTACGAGGACTCCCAAGTCCCATTGCATCTCAGAACTTTGAATTCTTTCCCCATTTAATTAATAGTCTGCCCATTTATTACTTCTGCCAAAGTGCATAACCATACACTTTCCAACATTGTATTTCATTTGACACTTCTTTGCCCATTCTTCCAATCTACCCAAGTCTCTCTGCAGACTCTCTGTTTCCTCAGCACTACCGGCTCCTCCACCTATCTTCGTATCGTCAGCAATCTTAGTCACAAAGCCATCTATTCCATAATCCAAATTGTTGATGTACAATGTAAAAAGAAGCGGCCCCAACACAGACCCCTGTGGAACACCACTGGTAACCGGCAGCCAACCAAAATAGGATCCCTTTATTCCCACTCTGTTTCCTGCTAATCAGCCAACGCTCTATCCACGTATGTAACTTTCCCGTAATTCAATGGGCTCTTATCTTGTTAAGTAGCCTCACGTATGGCACCTTGTCAAAGGCCTTCTGAAAATCCAAATATACAACATCCACCGCATTTCCCTTGTCTAACCTACTGGTAATTTCCTCAAAAAGTTGTAATAGGTTTGTCAGGCAGGATTTTCCTTTAAGGAATCCATTCTGAGTTCTGCCTATCTTGTCATATGCCTCCAGGTACTCTGTAACCTCATCCTTGACAATCGACTCCAATAACTTCCCAACCACCGATGTCAAGCTAACAGGTCAATAATTTCCTTTTTGCTTCCTTGCCCCCTTCTTAAATAGCAGAGTGACATTTGCAATCTTCCTGTCCTCCGGAACCATGCCAGAATCTATCGACTTTTGAAAGATCATCGCTAATGCCTCCGCAATCTCCACAGCTACTTCCTTCAGAACACAAGGGTGCATTCCATCTGGTCCAGGTGATTTATCTACCTTTAGACTATTCAGCTTCCTGAGTACTTTCTCTGTCGTAATTGTGACTGCGCACACTTCTCTTCCTTGCCACCCTTGAGAGTCCGGTATACTGCTGATGTCTTCCTCAGTGAAGACTGATGCAAAATATTCGTTCAGTTCCTCTGCCATCTCCTTATCTCCCATTACAATTTCTCCAGCATCATTTTCTATTGGTCCTATATCTACTCTCACCTGTCTTTTACTCTTTTATATACTTGAAAAAGCTTTTATTATCCTCTTTGATATTATTTGCTAGCTTCCTTTCATAGTTAATCTTTTCTCTCTTAATGACCTTCTTAGTTTCTTTTTTACCTTTAAGCTTTCTATTCTAACTTTCCAGCCTATTCATGCCAGGGTTTGACTGGGGTCTTAACTCACTTTCCATTCATAATGAATGGGAACTTATGTGCACTTTTGTCAGTGCCTGACTCATGTTTATAGTGCACAAAGCTCTGTCCTAGAAGTGCTAGAGATGATTCACATGGTCTCAAAAGAATGAAGAAGCCTTTTGCTGGAACACAGATGAACCCTAGAAGAAAAGCCTAACCTTGGATGGGAGTACACAATTCAAATTACATCTAGAGTATAGCACACAGTTTTGGTCACCGCATTATAGGAAGAATGTCAAGGCTTTGGAGAGGGTGCAGAAGAGATCTACCAGGATGCTGTCTGGATTAGAGGGCATGTGCTATAACAAGAGGTTGAACAAACTTTTGTTTTCTCTGGTGCGGCAGAGGCTGGAGAAGGATCTGATAGGGATGTACAACATTATAAGAGGCATAGATGGAGTAGACAGACACTATCTTTTTCCTATACATTTCTGAGAGGGGTAAGGTCAAAGGAGATGTGAGGGGCAAGTTGTGAGAAACAGAAAGTGGTAGGTGTCTGAATGTGCATGCCTGGGATGGTGGTAGAGGCAGATACATTAGAGATGTGAGGAAAATGGAAGGATGTGGATATTATTTAGGCAGAAGACCTTAGTTTAGTTAGCCACTTGATAACTAATTTCACTGGTTCAGCACAACATTGTTGACCAAAAGGCCTGTTCATTTACTACGCAGTTCTTTGTTCTAGATTATGGAATGGCATTCAGATGACCAGGTAGGTAATATTATTTATCCACCCAGTTATTTAATATAATATTAAGGCAAACATTCATATAATTTTCTGCTGGGTGAAAAGTCTTATTAATTCATATTAGTTTTGAAAGACACTGTGGTTTTAGGGATAGTGGTGGAGTAATGGAACACTTGCGCGTGGCCAAGTGGTTAAGGTGTCGGTCTAGTGACCTGAAGGTCCCTAGTTTGAGCCTCAGCTGAGGCAACGTGTTGTATCCTTGAGCAAGGCACTTAACCACACATTGTTCTGCGACGACACCAGTACCAAGCTGCATCGGCCCTAGTGCCCTTCCCTTGGACAGCATCGGTGGCGTGGAGAGGGGAGACTTGCAGCATGGGCAACTGCCGGTCTTCCATACAACCTTGCCCAAGCCTGCACCCTGGAAACCCTCCAAGGCGCAAATCTATGGTCTCACGAGACTAACGGATGCCTAATAATGGAACACTTGCACAGTTGTACACTTGGTACACTTAAGATCAATCTACTACTTTCTGGAGAACACCCTAATATGGGGTGTAACCTGTCTAAAGGTCACTGGCTGATTGTGCTTCAGTGAAGTTTCTGCTGGGATCTGAAACAAGAATTTCCTGAACAAGAAAGACGGATGATCATCCTTACACGAACAGAACAGACTGGCTGCTGGTGTCAGAATGGCAGTGCCAACTGTGACACAAAATGCTACCTTCACTTCAGATTACAGCAACCTGGAATACATTTCTAGCATCAGATTTCCAGCATCCGTGGCTGTCCTTTTAGCTTCTAATTATTGTAGGCATAGCAACAAAATGTTTCAGCTCACTATGTATGAACCTTCAGTTTGTAACTATTTTTCTAATCATTTTAACCATACCTAAAAACTGTGGGTGATCTTGCAAACTTACACATTTTAACTACAACTCTAGTTATAAATGTATCTGAATAATTGATCTTTTTGTTTATTTCCCCAGGAAGGTACATAGTTGCAAAGCGTTCGGTTCCCCGAACTTTACTTATAAATTCCATCAGGGAATTGCTTCAAGATCTACAATGTGTTTGAGTCCACAACTAACTTTTTCTTTTGCTTTATAGACAGGAAACCAAATATTTTGTGGAACCACTGGCCATCATTTTCATAAAGTGCTATCCCTGTCAAAAACCCGGAACGTTCACTCTACAAGATAAATGAGGTGGTATCTTTGCAATTTCAGAAATGTAATTTCGCTCTAACAGGACTACATTACAAAGGGCTGCCACAAGTCAAAGCTAACACTTACAGCACAATAGCACGCTAAACAGAACTTTGTTATTAGCTGCAATAAATCCAAAACTGACAACCTACCTCATCTACGTTTTCAAAGGCATTGATGATGTCATACGGTAAGCAGGACAGCAGGTCAATCACAAACCACGTTTTTAGGTAGTTCATTCTAATTAGCTTAGGATCAGATATAACTTCCCCTCCAGGTCCCACAAAAGTGGTATGAAAGTTTAAGACAATATCGACTAAGAAAATCACGTCCACCACACTGTCCAGCACTAGCCAGGCAATATTATTCTGTTTTGTTCTGAAGGACACATTGTAAGGAACCATAATTGCAGTGTAGAAGGTTAAAATAAGGATGATCCAGTCCCAGGTAGTTTTAAATGTACAATAGTGTAGGATGATGTGAGGTGGAGTCTTTGGAGCCTCTTGTTTATACTGAGGAAGGATGTCAGATCCTAGCTGCAGAACCTGAAACATACAGAGAATATTATGAAACATTATGCAAATACTCCATAATTTCAGAAAGCACAGCATGTCTAAATAAGCTTCCTTTCACATCCATAACTCAGACACCTTTCTGGACTCACTGGCAAGGTGTTGCTGGCGAGATACGGTGACATTTTGCGGGCAGCAAACAAAACGACTGACTAAGCTCTAGATCGTTTTTCAAACTATTAACTACTCTGTTCACTATACTGATTCTGGACTACTAGCACTGCAATCCACAGGCTGCAACTTCCCTTTAAGGAGTTGTGTCTTGAAACCATCTGCAGTTTTTACGCAGTATCCTGATGGATTCAGTGAACTGGACTCTCAAGAATGCAGGTACGGTTACAGCAGCCTTCGTTGGATCAGGCTTGGGGCCCGATCAAAGCTGGGCCCAAGAGTGAAAAATTAGCCTCAGTTTAGCCAATTTAAGTGCTGAGCCAGAAAAAAAAGATCAAGATTTCAAGGCGGAGGGTAAAGGATGAACCAGTGTTCAGCTTACTACTTCAAGGAGGGTTTACTTGCCTCAGTGCTGAACTGGCTCAGTGGCTGTGGACTCACTTTCGGGGACTTTGCAGTTCCTGTTCTCTGTGCGTTTGTTTACTCGTTTCATTCTTTGCACAATCTGTTCCTCTTGCGCACACTGGGTGTTTGACAGTCTTTGTTGTGTGGGGTTTTTTTTTGGTGGATTTGTTGTGTTTCTTTGCTTTGTGGCTACCTGCAAGAAGACGAATCTCAAGCTTGCGTGTGGTATACACACTTTTGACCATATATGTACCTCTATAAATATGCAGTGGAGAGAATACTGTCTGGTTGCATTACGGCCTGGTATGGAAACACCAATGCCCCTGAATGGTAAAGCCGACAAAGATGAATGGCTATGGCCACATCCATCATGGGTAAAGCCCTCCCTACCACTGAGCACATCCGCATGGATCACCACCATAGGAAAGCAGCGTCCATCGTCACAGATCCCCACCCCCTAGGTCACACTCACTTCTGTCATCAGGACAAAGGTCCAGGAGCCTCAGGAACTGTTATTACCCCTTGACCATCAGGCTCATTAACCTCACTAAAGTTCACTTGTCACAACCTATGGACTCCCTTTCAAGGACTCCTCATCTCAAGTTCTCAATATTTATTGTATATTTCTTTATTATTATTATTTCTCTGTTGTATTTGTGCAGCTTGTTGTCTTTTGCACACTGGTTGCTTGTCCACCCTGTTGTGTGCACTCTTTCATTGACTCTATCATGGTTCTTGCATTTTTTGAATATACCTGCAAGAAAACGGATCTCAGGGTTGTCGATGATGACATGTGCTGTATGTACTTTGATAATAAATTTTCCTCGGTCTTTACCGTGAGCATTGAACTTTGGACTCTGCACTGGAACATGGGCAGACTTTACATTTGAGAAATGGAGCTCGAGATCAGATTCATCTCCCATCCCTCTACAATTAAGTACTGCCAGCCATCCTTTTTCTATTGTGGCTGTGAACAAGCTAAATGTCACATAACAAAGTGTCTGAAATCCCAAAGTGATGGGAAAACTGAGTTTTCCCTCTGAGTTTTACATCTACTACTATGTCAACTCAAGCCTAGGGGGCCAGCATAGGACAAATTCATGCCTTACAAGGTGCGAAACGAAAGACTGTGTTGCGCGCAACTCCTCACACAGACAGTAGGTGTCCGTTGACTCACAAAGAGTTCATCTGCCCTTTGACAGGTTTTGTTTTTAGTCCTGCTGGGTGCCTACACACGCTCCTCTCTGGTTAACCGAAGTGCACCAGGGGGTGTGCCCGTTGAGTCGCTGACAACCCGACCCGAGACAGGTAGTACTGGGCTACGTGATAACAGTAGCAAGGCAAGGCCCTGACCTGACACAAAACCTGACATGTTGATTTGCATCTAATCAACAGATTCCTGGAGGCAAAGAGTCAAAAGTAAGGGAGAAACTCTCAAATACAGAATCTTAGTAGTGGATGAAGTATTCCCTGGCAGTCTACCAATTGCTGTTCTGTTCTGCAGTCCTGTCATGAATTTTGGATTGAGCTTCATTCCCCTATAAGCTTACTACCCAGCCCAATGCTCAGAAGGAAAATGTCCACCAGAAGGAATTCAAAACTTACCTCTGCAAGCCGTGAATGCTTATGGACGCCATCAGATTTGTTCATTGGAGTCAACTGCTGCAAAACACTCCGACTGTTTGTCAGTGCCCGGGTCAGTCGAGCAAATTTGGCCCACCCTTTCATTAAAGAAAGCACAGAGTAACTGCCCGTTCCAAAACCCTCTCTTACACTGCCTTCATTTTACTTGTTTCACATCCGTTGTTAACCTGTGATGCTGGCAAAGCAATAAGTGTATCATTTCAAATAGGTGTGACCCGGAATGTATAAGTTACGTACAGTTTATGTTAATTTAGTTCGCTGTTAACTTATGTAGTCATGTTTGTAATCTACTGAGCTGTTGCTGCAAAAATCTAACTTGCATGTTATGCAAACCCTGTGTATGTATGCCAAGATAGTTAACACTAAACTTGAACATGAACTGCAAGAGCATTTAAAATATTGCTCAGCATAGAAAAATTGATTTTTAAGGATCCATTTAATACCTATTCTTTATCACCTCTTCTCTACTAATTAAAAAAACATATTCAATTGTAAGCTAAACACACAAAATGCTGGAGGAACTCAGCAGGTCAGGCAGCATCTTTGGAAGTGAATAGATAGGCACCGTTTCAGGCCAAGACGCTTCTTCAGGACTGAGAGGGAAGGAGAGGAGGATGCCAGAATAAAAAAGTGGGGGGGGGGGGAGGGTAAGGAGGCTAGCTGGTAGGGGTCGCCAGGTGGGAGAGGAAGGTCAAGGTGTGGAGAAGAAGGAATCTGATAGGAGATGAGAGCGGACAATCGAAGACAGAGATGGAGGAAGCAACACAGGACAGATAAGAGTTAAAAGGTCAAAGTGGAGAATAGTGGAAGGGGGGAATTTAATAGTTTGCATTAATTTATTCTCTAACCTCTATCCTACATCATTTGATGAAAGGTATTTGTATACTACCACGACCATGAATTCTCTGAGTGGTTTCCTGGTGGTGTTCAGAGCATCCTAAATGTGGCATTATTTTCTGCACTGAATGGAAATCTTTTAACGGTAAATGAAGAAGGTGATCCACAAATGGTGATGAGAACAACAAGCAAACCTGAACATTTTGTTTTTCAAGGAGTACAACACATAGTTATGCACCAGGCTTTTCAGTGTTAAGCAAATAAATACTGTGCTGGGAGCCTAGCCCAAAGGCAATGCATAGGCATTGAGATACAATTTCAACACCTTTGCCTATTACCATAAAACTGTCAACAGGGTGCCTGGTACCGCATGGCAACTTGGGTTATATGGAAGGCATGAGTGAGCATTGAGATGTAATGCAATCTTATTTTGAAATCAAGCACAAGTTATGTATCGGTCTTTATAGAAGTTTCGGGGCCACCAACCGCACTCAGCTCATGTGGTGGGATGGTCTGTCAAGGTAGGAGGCTGATCCAAAACACGATCTCAGGCCTTTGGCTTTGACAAGCAAAGTATTGGAATCGGCCTTCAAGAGACAGCTCAGTGCCAAAGGCGGCGGCTATTTCGGACTGGCTGCTTTAGCATCGGCAGCCACAGTGTAGGTCATGAGAGAGGGTGGAAAATGGGTGGAGGGGATGACAGGCGGCAGTGACTCCCAAGATCACCGTGGAAACAGGGTGGGTACTGCTGCTGCCTTCCCAGTATAGAGGCACCTCAAATGGTTGTGGGCTATGCCATTTTACAAAATGTAAAATGAGCAATACAAACAGAGCAGTTTTATTGACAGGCTTCATCAACATATCAGGGTGATTTTAGGTAGCAGAAAGATCGTGAGGATATTACTTTATTGTCGCCAAACAATTGATGCTACAGCGTACAATCATCACAGTGATATTTGATTCTGCGCTTCGCGCTACTGTGTACATTATGGGGTTAGAATTATACTGGGTAACCTGAGCTTCAAGAATTTTTCCACTGAAGTTAGAACTTAGTCCTATTTAACTAGAATATCCTTGAAGTAGTCACTGAATACAAAGATACTTAGAGAATTGAGATTTATGTTACATTTATTTACTGGGTTTGTTCACTCAGCCTACAGTGTGTTTATGCTATGACAACTTGGCTGCCTACTCTGTTCTGCAGCAAATTTACAACATAAAATAATATGAATTGTTAAAGGACTATCTGTCAAAACTACCTTGGATTGTTTCTATGTTAGGCATAAATCAGTTGCATAGATCTTTAAAAGCCAATAATTCCATTTCTTTTCACAGGAACAGGACTCTAGAGTAGGAGAGTTATGTCTCAACAATTCAACATTTAAGGAGGTAATTTTAATCTAATCCACCTGGAAATAATGTAACATGTTTCAGACAACTGCTTGTTTTACACCTACACTTTATTGACTCCAGTAGCCAGCTAAATCAAGCTGTATAGCAAGCAGGCTCCTGATCCAAACCTGCCTTACTTTTGCCAGGAAGGTTAAAATTGTGCCCTAGCTGTGGCCCTCACAAACAAACATGAGCTCCTGCTGTACTCGAGAAGATAATTGCATAATTTGGGGTGACCACTTTAGGACACTGATGCATAGAGAGGAGAAATTTTTAAATTAAGGCCAGTGCATAGGTTCCGATAGATGTCAAAGATCCCACTGCAGCATTTGATGAGCTATCCAAAAACGGTTTAACCAATCAGTTATCAATGCTGTTCAAAGGACTCTGTGTACAAATTACCTGTTGTGTCTGTCTAATAACAGCAGTGACCATAATTTAAAATTATTGTAATGGTATCTAATGGTAACTATGTTGGAACAATATGAAAACACAAATGTTATTAAGCAAAATGTTGGTTTGATTGGATAGACCACTTAAATATTTCTCAGTATTTTGAAGGTTTACATATTTAAACATTAATCTTTGTTTTTGATTTATATCTGCAGATCAAAAAGTGTGGCAATTTATTTGAACTTTTATTGAAAATTGTTTTATTAATTACCTAATATTAAAACATCTTTTTGCATGCAAAAGCAAAGTATTGAGGATGCAAGAAAGTGGAAATAAAATGCAAAATGCTAGAAAACTCAGCAGGCCAGAGAAGAGAAGCTGATTTAACAGTTGTTGTCTGTCCTGCTAAACAGTTCCAGCAATTTTTGCTTCCACTGCACGATTTTGTTCCATTTAATAAGGGGAAGATGTTTGGTCTTTATATAATTCTCATCCATCACAGCCCATCACAGCCCAATCCACTGTTGAAATTGGGATAAGTTGTATTCATTTTGTTTCCAGCTTTGAAATTCTTGCCTGTCATCTTAAACTCCAAATGTTCACTATCAGCCATTTGGATTCCAATGTGGACGTCAGATTTATTTATGAAGTGTCTGCGTTAGTGCAAACCTCAACAGAGAACCCATCAGAAACATTCCATCACCCTGATGATGAGCTGGGTGAAACCACTGCCGAGGAATTCATCCCCAATCAGTAGTACTAAAGTAGCAATGGAATGAATTTCTGAAGCCCAGTAAAGTGCGAGTACTCTATTATACCTCCTTCTTTTCAGGTATTTCCTGAGAAATGAGGAGGACTACAGTTTTGTGAGTACTGAAGTGATTGATAAAGTGTGGAAACCACACACTCTTCTACAGTTGGGGCAGGAGGGTCAACAGGGATTTACTCTGGACCTCTGTGTATTCCCAGTGCATAGACTCAACACTATCCTGATATCATTCCTTACTCTAAGCTGAGGAAGTTTCAAATGTCAGGGGGCTTTTTCATTTTCCCCCCCCCAAAGGCTTTGATGACTTTTGCCCTGTCCACTGGGTGATCTCTTGACACCATAGTCCTCATCCAAACTTCTCTTAAATGTTACAATTGTATCTACACCAAACTCTTTGCTAGGAACGCCACACTCGCACTACTCTCTGAACAAGTTATCCCTCATACTCCTTTTAAATATTTCATCTTTCACCCTAAAATTCACCTACCGACATAACCAATCGACAGGTGACGCAATACCCACAGTTCTACACCTCGTCCTTACACACCTGGAGAAGAGGGATGCTTATGTGAGAACGCTGTTCTTAGACTACAGTTCAGCATTCAACACCACAATTCCCTCCAGGCTTGACAAGAAGCTCAGAGACCTCGGCCTTCACCCTGCCTTGTGCAGCCGGATCCTGGACTTCCTGTCAGATCACTGGCAGGTGGTAAGAGTGGGCTCCCTTCACCTCTGCCCCTCTGACCCTCAACACAGGTGCCCCTCAGGGCTGTGTCCTAAGCCCCCTCCTTTACTATCTGTATACCCATGACTGTGCCACCACCCACAGCTCCAATTAAATTTGCTGGCAGTACTACACTGATTGGCCTAATCGCAAATAATAATGAGGCAGCCTACAGAGAAGAAGTTATCACCCTGACACAGTGGTATCAAGAAAACAACCTCTCCCTCAATGTCGCAAAAACAAAGTAGCTGGTTGTGGACTACAGGAGGAATGGAGACAGGCTAACCCCTATTGACATCAATGGATCTGGGGTTGAGAGGGTGAACAGCTTTAAGTTCCTCAGCATAAACATCACCGAGGATCTCACGTGGTCTGTGGTGGGAAAGGCACAGCAGCGCCTCTTTCACCTCAGACGGTTGAAGAAGTTTGGTATGGGCCCCCAAATCCTAAGAACTTACTACAGGGGCATAACTGAGAGCATCCTGACTGGCTGCATCACTGCCTGATATGGGAACTGTACTTCTCTCAGTCGCAGGACTCTGCAGAGAGCCCAGCACATCTGTAGATGTGAACTTCCCACTTTTCAAGACATTTACAAAGACAGGTGTGTAAAAAGGGCCTGAAGGATCATTGGGGACCCGAGTCACCCCAGCCACAAACAATTCCAGCTGCTACCATCCAGGAAATGGTACTGCAACATAAAAAACAAGGACCAAAAGTCTCCAGGACAGCTTCTTCCACCAGGCCATCAGACTGATTAATTCATGCTAACACAACTGCATTTCTATGTTATATTGGCTATCCTGTTGTACATACTATTTATTATAAATTACTGTAAATTGCACATTGCACATTTAGATGGAAATATAATGTAAAGATTTTTACTCCTCATGTATATGAAGAATGTAAGTAACAAAGTCAATTCAATTAAGCCTATGTTGATTGTAGGTCTCTTGTCCTTCCAGTGAATTTGGAGATTTTGCACAGACAATTTTGGGAATATTTCCAAGACCTTGAGTTGCCCACTGTTGGTAGTCTGGAAGCACCTCAGAAATCAGAGAGCATTGCTGCCTGAGGACCAGAAGTTTTGTGGCTTCAGACAACTTTTTTTTCCCCTCAGTCCACCCAAGGCTGATGATGCATGGAAAGTAATGGTGGATTTCATCATTGGTACAGGATGTGATTTTCATCATGATATGAAAATTGGTCCACAGCTGCCAGGGCCTCACTATGAACTTTTATTGTCGGAGGTGTAGGTTGGTATTGGACATTTGTTTTACAGGTGTTGGGCATAGGGCCCCGGCTCTCATACACTTTCATGAATGAGTCATTTGGTAGCCTAGAGTTCAGTCACCTGACACACTTAACACCAAAGATCAGCAATTAATTTTGAGCCAATAATTTTTACAATAACTCAAAGTTACAGCAACTGAAATCTGAAATGAATTAAAATATATAGTATTTTATCATGGAGCTGGTAAGATCTAGAGATAATTGCAATCCAGCCAAAAATATGTAAGATGTAATATACAACATTGAAACTTCAGTTAATCTTTTTGTCATTTTGAAACGATATGCAATGTTATTCAAATGTCAAAGTCTAGACATAACTAGAGTATGCAAACTAGAATTAGCTGATTAATCATTTGCCAGTTTTCTATCCTTTTACTCAAACACTAAAGGGATGTGGTATATATGAAACAAATCAAGTGAAAGGGATTAGTTTTTGACAAAGATAAATATTCAACCATCTTCCATTAATTTTAGATGTGGAATATAGCCAAGAATGGCTGTACCATTTGATTAATACTCTAGAAAACAACTCCGCACTGCAGCAAATACTGTAAGTCTGCAGCTGCTTTGTATGGGCTGCTTACTGATTGTAGTCAATAAGCAGACTACATCAGCAATTAGCATTTAACATCTGCCATATGCAAAAGACCCAGATATATATCCCTTCAGAATTTTCCTGTTAACATTTTGATTTGCTGATCAACCATCTTTTTTTATCATTATTATTAAATTAGTTGACATTATCTTTTTATTGCTCTGGGAATTGGAAAGGAAGGTGGAGCTTAGATCAGGAACAATTAAGTACAGTACAGAACAGTACAATACTGTAGAGTATTGAGTACAGGAGTTGGGATTTTATGTTGAAGTTTTATAAGACACTTGTGAGGTGAGCCCTAGTTTGGAGTGTGCATTTCTGGTCACCTACCTACAGGAAAGATAAGACTGAAAGAGTGCAAGAGAAAATTCGCAAGGATGTCCTTGGGACTTGAGGACCGAATTATAGGAAAAGGTCAAATAGGTTAGGACTTTATTCTCTGGAGCGCAGGAGAATGAGGGGAGATTTAATGGAGATATACAAAATTATGTGAGGTATAGACGGGGTAAATGCAAATGGGCTTTTCCCACTAAAGTTGGTTGAGATTAGAACTGGAGGTCATGGGTTAAGGATGAAAGGTGAAATGTTTAAGGGGAACATGAGGGGGAATCTCTTCTCTCAGAGGGCGGTGAGAGTGTGGAACCAGCTGCCAGAGTAAGTGGTGCATGCAAGCTCAACAAACTCTTCTGCACCAGCTATTGCACAAGCGTTTGCACATCCAAGTACTAATCAGGCCTGAGCTTATTCAAATTCTGTTAGCAGATAGTAACTAGTAGGGCAAATGAGTGGGTGAGCTACCATCATCCAATTAAAATTTTGTTATGTGTTCAGCGATTATCTGTGCAGTAATGTGCATATTTTATTTACTTAAGAACAAAGATTTAAATGTGAATTGACCAAACAAAATGGATCAATACATGTTTTCCAAATCTATAATTCTAAGTTGGAGTTCCTACGTTCTTCTGTTTTTAAAAAGTCTTGTGTTGTGTTGCATCTCTGCCATCTAAAGTTATTTTATTTGATCCTCTGCTTGGTTTAGAATCGCTTGTTTATCTTTCAAAGGGAGAGTGAAGTTTTCACTCTTTCCTTAGTTTCTATATGAAATCTAAAGACCTAGAAATGGTCATTTGGGAATAAGTGATTTTTATTTTCCCCAAAAGTGGTGTGCAATGGATGTAATTCCCTGCACTTGACAGCTGAAACCCAAGACATCTGTGAAACCGGATTCTGTTTCATTTCCCACAGAGTGCAACAGGAAGCAGTGAACAGATAAATGTATATTGAATTGTTCACTTGCCAGCAGTCCTTGGGTAATTCATGAGACTGCTGGAGGGAAGAGAAAGGGAGGAGTGGTGTTTAGAGAGTTTGAAGAGTGGGATGGTGGTGAGGTCTGAAATTGAAGCTGTGAGTTGGCAGATATTGGAAGTCCGAATCAAAACATTGTAGGGGGAAGGGAGGGATGGGGGTATGGCGCAACAGGCGAAGAGAAGTCAAGAAAGATGGTGGAGATAGGAAGCTGAGGGAGAGATTGGACGCCAGCTGATTGTGCGCAGGTAAGGTGGAGGGAGTCAGATGCTGAGGAACTTGGGTGAGGCTGACAACAAAAATCAGAATGAATTAGAGCATCAACTGGGAGTGAGGGGGTTGTGCACGTTTGGAGTCTCTGTGAGTGAGACGGCTGAAGAAAGTTTTGGAGCTAAAGGATCCTATAAATTTTAAAAATACAGAGGCCAGTGTAAAGAAGCCTGACCATGGAAAGCAATATACAACACGGAGAGTAGCTGGCTTCAATAAAGAGGAAAATAAACTGAGACAATTAATTGTAATTGGAACACCAACTTTAGCATTGAAATGTTCTTCACATTAAAGGAATGAAATATATTGTCTTTGAAAGTGCTACTCCTAAGACCCACTGTCAAGGCAACATTGACTCTGTGGCTCCATCAATGAAACCATGCATGAACTGGGTTAGGGGGTACTCTGATAACCTCAGTGCAAAAGAATAATTCGGAATTTGCACAGGTAACCTCAGGACCGCAATAACATGTGGATTAATTGTCAAGGATAGGTTATAATATTACGTAGGAGAGCAAACAAACTGATGCTCAGATGCAGATGGGTCCTGAGGGAAGACACGCCGACAGAAATCTTAAGACAAATAATATATTTAGATATTCAAATGAATTGCAGAATGAAGCAACATTAATTTTCTGGATTGCACACTGAGCAATTGGTAGAATCTTCTCATGTAACAGTCATCATCTCTCTCCTGCCGCAGCAGTCAGCCCGCACATAATCCAATGATACAATAGGCAAACTATACTTAATGAAAACCACATTGAATTCTCTCATAGCAAACATATCAATTTAGCAATGGAAAAGAAATATTACCTTTTGTTGACTCATCCTCAATGGGTTGTTTAAATATGGTAATATCTTTGAAAGTGCATAAAAATAAAACCACCTTGTCATATTCATTTCTTATGGGTGCAATTTGCATGTAGAACCAGAGTGGAGTTCCTGCCAATAGAGAGAAAAAATGTGAATACATTTAAAAAAGGCCATTAAACAAAAGGATATCAACACATTCCACACAAATGCATCAAAGCTTGATCAGAATGAACAATTGGTCTTGTATACTGCAGAAACTCTGTAATCACTGCAGATGGTTGACCATTTCCTACTCTATCAATTAACTCCGCTAACCCAAAAGCTCCCTCTTGCTTCGAAAGATTTTCTTGAAATCCAATCTTTGACCCATATCTATTCCTTTCTAGTCCCTCACACCACCTGTCCTCTCATCTCTTTCTGTTGGTGAACTTAATGAAATTCAACCTGCTTGCTTAACTGCAAGTTGTCTCGGCAAATACCATCAAATCCTAGCCTGCAAACACTAACAAAGTCTGATAGATTCCTGCCACATATTAAATGTGAAGAAACAGAAAAAAATATTGGCATTTATAATTTCTCATTAGTATCAGGACAAAGAGGAAAGGATGGTGTGGTCTTTCATTGATTCTATTATGGTTATTATCGTGTATATATTTTATATATATATATATATATATATTAGATTATGAGGACACTCAGTCCTTGTTTAGTGTCATTTAGTAATGCATGCATTAAGAAATGATACATTATTCCTCCAGTATGATATCACAGAAAGAGAAGCCAGTCCAAGACTAAAACTGACAAAAACCACATAATTATGAGGACACTCAGTCCTCGTTTATTGTCATTTAGTAATGCATGCATTAAGAAATGATACAATGTTCCTCCAGTATGATATCACAGAAAGACAAGCCAGTCCAAGACTAAAACTGACAAAAACCACATAATTATAACATATAGTTACAACAGTGCAAAGCAATACCATAATTTGATAAAGAGCAGAACATGGGCACGGTAAAAAAAAGTCTCGAAGTCCCAATAGCCCCATCATCTCACGCAGACAGTAGAAAGAAGAAAAACTCTCCCTGCCATGAACCTCCAGCGCCACAAACTTGCCGACGCAGCACCCTGGACGCACCCGACCACAGCCGACTCTGAGTCCATCCAAAAACTTCGAGCCTCTGACCAGCCCTCCGACACCGAGCACCATCTCTGCCGAGCGCTTCGACCCTGGCCCCGGCCGCCAAGCAGCAGGCAAAGCCATGGATTCAGGGCTTTCCCCTCCAGAGATTCTGGATCGCACAGTAGCAGTGGCAGCGAAACAGGCATTTCAGAAGTTTCATCAGATGTTCCTCTGTGCTTCTCACGTCCGTCTCCATCAAATCAGGATTGTGCACAGCATCCTACTTAACAAATAACAGACGTTCATTCCGGAGTGGCCGCTGCACATTTTCTTGCGTCACCATCTTCTCTTCTGAACCAAATTGAGTATCCCCTCAAGAAAATGAATCTCAGGGTTGTATATGGTGATATATACGTACTTTGATAATAAATTTACATTGAACATTGATAACATCAATTATTTCTTATGTTCTCTGAGAATAGATAAAAAGTACTTAGTCTTCTTTGAACCCAAGATTCAGGTAGATCCATCTAAAAGCAAAAATACTGTGCGAAATGAAAACTGAAACTGCTAGAAATATTCAGCATGGCAGGCAGCGTTCGTGGTGAAGGAAATGGAGTTAATATAAAGATGATGACATTTCATCAGTTTTATGACATTTCTTTCTCCATGGGTGCTCACTTTTATTTTAGATCCAGCAGATGTTGGATAAATATGTGATTTGTGTCAAGATGTCTCTGATTTTAGCAAGAGTCAAAAAGCTTTCCAAATCCAGTTACCCAGTATGTACCACATTGTTAGCATCATTGAAAGGGAGAAAAAAAAATAAATTATTTGGCTTATTAATATAAATCTGATTGTGAGATCACCACAGATAGTCTCTTCCAAGAGGACCACAAGCTTGTCATAGGGTTTGGACACTTGTATACTCTTCAATGACTGAAGAGCCATGTTGGCTGGAGTCAGGGCCTTGTGCTTTGACTCTTGGTCGGGTCACCCAGGCCAAAGAGGTCAAAGGGTAGAGGCCTGACTAGGAGTGGTCCACTGATCCTCCAAAACAAAATTGAAACAACAATGAAGAATCCTTCTATACCTGTGCGTGACAGTACTCCTGAGTCTCCACCCAGGGCTTGCATGACTGACAGTAGTGAAAACCAGGAGGAAGCTACCGGCATGGTGAAATAGGCCCTGAACACCACCAAGACTAAGACAATAATTGGTTTTGATGGCCAAGGACAGAGATGGAGGACCTTCACCGCCGGCCTGAATACAAGTGGCATTATGAACACCCTCTCCTCTCGCTCAGTGATCGTCTACATCTAGACTCAATGCCAACTTTATGAGGTGCACCTGGACACCAGCTCATTAATACAAATATTTTAATCAGCAAATCAGGTGTCAGCAACTCAATGCATAAAAGCGTGCAGACATGCTCAAAAGGTTCAGTTGTTGAGACCAATCGGAGGAACGGTGAAAAAATGTGATCTAGGTGACTTCGACCATGCAATGATTGTTGGTGCCAGGTGGGGTACTTTGAGTATCCCAGAAACTGAGAATCTCCAGGGATTTTCATGCTAACAGTCTCTACAGTTTACAGAGAATGGCTTGAAAAACAAAAAAAAAAATCCAGTGAGCTGCTGTTCTGTGGACTAAAATACCTTGTTAATATGGGAGGTGGGAAGAGAATGGCCCGACTGGTTCAAGCTGACAGGAAGGCAGCAGTAAATCAAATAACCACACCTTACAACAGTGGTGTGCAGAAGAGCAACATCTCTGAATGCACAACATGTCAACCCCTCAAGTGGACGGGCTGCACAGCAGGAGTCCACAAGCATACACTCAGTGGCCACTTCTGGAGTGATGAATAGAGCCCACAGTACCAAGAATATTTCTGTTATTGCAAGAGCAGTGCAATTTCAAAAAAGAAAGCAAAAATCTGTAATAATTCTGAGTGTCTTTCGGGAAGGAAAAATGTCAGCTTTACTTCTGTATTACTTGTTTTCCAAGAAAGCAGTGTTCATTTTATGATTTTAAAATCCACAGCCTATTTCAGTCTCAAACTGAAGTTCAAGTACACAAAGGAAAGCTGCCGATATAGACAGAAAAGCAGTTTTATTAGAGAGAAGAATCAAAGGCACAAGTATAAGAGGCATTTATTCACCCATAACAGAGCTGCCAACTCACTGTGTGAATAAACAATTCAGAGTGGGTCGAGTGCTAAAAGCACACTGCTTTATTGTAAAGATTCAATGCTTAAAAATGTGAGCAGAAAGATATGTCACTGTATGGTTCTGTATGTGTTTTAACTTCTTTCTCTCCCAGGTGTGAAATTATTAGAATTCTACTTGAGGTCAATGGCTGATGATGTGTTTCTCAAGGAACTTGTCAGTTTTGTTCATGTTGGATGTAGTGATTTGTCCAATTGGATAGTCATTTATATTAGCTACAGGGAGTTAATTAGCTAGGTTTTAGAGATATTCTGAGAGGCACATGAACAAACAGGGGACTAAAGGAAATAGACCACATGCAGGCAGATATGCAGTTTGAATTGGCAGTACTGGTTAACACAGACCTCATGGGCCAAAGTGATCTGTTCCTGTGCTGTACTACGTGGGGGCCAAGGGTAACATTCTCTGAAACACCACCACAGAGAGATGAGACAGGATGCTAAACACTTCGCACATGAGCGTTTGTTAAGGGCACAAGATAGGGTCAATGGCCTGAGTTCTTGAGGAAAAGTGTGATTTCAGGAATAGAGAAAGCTTGTCGTGCTTGGATTCTTTCACTTATGCAGGCAAATGATACTTGAAGGGTTGACAGTGGATATGCAATGGCAAGAATTTAAAGATCGCATGGATGAACTACAACAATTGTTCATCCCAGCTGGCAAAAGAATAAACCAGGGAAGGTAGTGCACCCGTGGCTGACAAGGGAAATTAGGGATAGTATCAATTCCAAAGAAGAAACATACAAATTAGCCAGAAAAAGCGGCACACCTGAGGACTGGGAGAAATTCAGAGTCCAGCAGAGGAGGACAAAGGGCTTAATTAGGAAAGGGGAAAAAAGATTGAGAGAAAGCTGGCAGGGAACATAAAAACTGACTGTAAAAGCTTTTATAGATATGTGAAAAGAAAAAGATTGGTTACATAGAACTTAGAATAGTACAGCACAGTACAGGTCCTTCGGCCCACAATGTTGTGCCAACCCTCAAACCCTGCTTCCCATATAAGCCCCCACCTTGGATTCCTCCATATACCTGTCTAGTAGTCTCTTAAACTTCACTAGTGTATCTGCCTCCACCACTGACTCAGACAGTGCATTCCACACACCAACCACTCTGAGTGAAAAACCTTTGTCTAATAACCCCCTTGAACTTCCCACCCCTTACCTTAAAGCCATGTCCTCTTGTATTGAGCAGTGGTGCCCTGGGGAAGAGGCGCTGGCTATCCACTATCTATTCCTCTTATTATCTTGTACACCTCTGTCATGTCTCCTCTCATCCTCCTTCTCTCCAAAGAGTAAAGCCCTAGCTCCCTTAATCTCTGATCATAATCCATACTCTGTAAACTAGGCAGCATCCTGGTAAATCTCCTCTGTACCCTTGCCAATGCTTCCACATCCTTCTGATAGTGAGGTGACTAGAACTGGACACAGTACTCCAAGTGTGGCCGAACCAGAGTTTTATAGAGCTGCATCATTACATCGCGACTCTTAAACTCTATCCCTCGACTTATGAAACTAACACCCCATAAGCTTTCTTAACTACCCTATCCACCTGTGAGGCAACTTTCAGGGATCTGTGGACATGTACCCCGAGATCCCTCTGCTCCTCCACACAACCAAGTATCCTGCCATTTACTTTGTACTCTGCCTTGGAGGTTGTCCTTCCAAAGTGCACCACCTCACACTTCTCCGGGTTGAACTCCATCTGCCACTTCTCAGCCCACTTCTACATCCTATCAATGTCTCTCTGCAATCTTTGACAACCCTCTACACTATCTACAACACCACCAACCTCTGTGTCGTCTGCAAACTTGCCAACCCACCCTTCTACCCCCACATCCTGGTCGTTAATAAAAATCACGAAAAGTAGAGGTCCCAGAATAGATCCTTGTGGGACACCACTAGTCACAATCCTCCAATCCGAATGTACTCCCTCCACCACCACCCTCTGCCTTCTGCAGGCAAGCCAATTCTGAATCCACCTGGCCAAACTTCCCTGGATCCCATGCCTTCTGACTTTCTGAATAAGCCTACTGTGTGGAACCTTGTCAAATGCCTTACTAAAATCCATATAGATCACATCCACTGCACTACCCTCATCTATATGCCTGGTCACCTCCTCAAAGAACTCTATCAGGCTTGTTAGACACGATCTGCCCTTCGCAAAGCCATGCTGACTGTCCCTGATCAGACCATGATTCGCTAAATGCCTATAGATCCTATCTCTAAGAATCTTTTCCAACAGCTTTCCCACCACAGACGTAAGGCTCACTGGTCTATAATTTGTTAAGACAAATTAGGTCCCTTATAGTCAGAAACAGGTGAATTGATCATGGGGAGCAAGGACATGGCAGACCAATTGAATAACTACTTTGGTTCTGTCTTCACTAAGGAGGACATAGATAATCTTCCAGAAATAGTAGGGGACCAAGAGTCTAGTGAGATGGAGGAACTGTGGGAAATACATGTTAGTAGGAAAGTGGTGTTAGGTAAATTGAAGGGATTAAAGGCAGATAAATCCCCAGGGCCTGATGGTCTGCATCCCAGAGTGCTTATGGAAGTAGCCCAAGAAATAGTGGATGCTTTAGTGACAATTTTTCAAAACTCTTTAGATTCTGGATTAGTTCCTGAGGATTGGAGGGTGGCTAATGTAAACCCGCTTTTTAAAAAAGGAGGGAGAGAGAAACCAGGGAATTATAGACCGGTTAGCCTGACATCAGTGGTGTGGAAAATGCTACAGTCAGTTATCAAAGATGTGATAACAGCACATTTGGAAAGCAGTGTAATCATCGGACAAAGTCAGCATGGATTTGTGAAAGGAAAATCATGTCTGATCAATCTCAGAATTTTTTGAGGATGTAACTAGTAGAGTGGATAAGGGAGAACCAGTGGATGTGGTATATTTGGATTTTCAAGAGGCTTTTGACAAGGTCCCACACAGGAGATTAGTGTGCAAACTTAAAGCACGTGGTATTGGGGGTATGGTATTGATGTGGATAGAGAATTGGTTGGCAGACAGGAAGCAAAGAGTGGGAATAAATGGGACCTTTTCAGAATGGCAGGCAGTGACTAGTGGGGTAGTGCTGGGACCTCAGTTGTTTACAATATATATTAGTGATTTAGATGAGGGAATTAAATGCAGCATCTCCAAGTTTGCAGATGACACGAAGCTGGGTGGCAGTGTTAGCTGTGAGGAGGATGCTAAGAGGATGTAGGGTGACTTGGATAGGTTAGGTGAGTGGGCAAATTCATGGCAGATGCAACTTAATGTGGATAAATGTGAGGTTATCCACTTTGGTGGCAAGAACAGGAAAACAGATTATTACCAGAATGGTGGCCGATGAGGAAAAGGGGAGGTGCAACGAGTCCTGGGTGTCGTTGTACCCCATCATTGAAAGTGGGCATGCAGGTACAGCAAGCGGTGAAAAAGGCAAATGGTATGTTGGCATTCATAGCAAGAGGATTCAAGTACAGGAGCAGAGATGTTCTACTGCAGTTGTACAAGGCCTTGGTGAGACCACACCTGGAGTATTGTGTACAGTTTTGGTCCCCTAATCAGAGGAAAGACATTCTTGTCATAGAGGGAGTACAAAGAAGATGTACCAGATTGATTCCTGGGATGGCAGGACTTTCATATGAAGGAAGACTGGATCAGCTAGGCTTATACTCGTTGGAATTTAGAAGATTGAGGGGGGAATCTTATTGAAACGTATAAAATCCTAAAGGGATTGGACAGGCTAGATGCAGGAAGATTGTTCCCGATGTGGGCAAGTCCAGAACGAGAGGTCACAATTTGAGGATAAAAGGGAAGCCTTTTAGGACCGAGATGAGGAAAAACTTCTTCAAGCACAGAGTGGTGAATCTGTGGAACTCTCTGACACAGGAAACAGTTGAGGCCAGTTCATTGGCTATATTTAAGAGGGAGTTAGATTTGGCCCTTGTGGCTACGGGGGTCAGGGGGTTTGGAGAGAAGGCAGGTACAGGGTTCTGAGTTGGATGATCAGCCATGATCATACTGAATGGCGGTGCAGGCGCGAAGGGCCAAATGGCCTACGCCTGCACCTATTTTCTATGTTTCTAACTAGAACAGAGGGACTGGGGAAAGAATGGAGATATTACTAGAGGTATCTCTTTCCTAACGATTGGCTAGCAAGACTCAAATAAGAAATCAACCCTGTGGTGTGTACAGCAGAGAACGGAATCTCAGGCAGTCTTCTCAGACTTGCCGCACCCCAATGAACAAAGGCAAATGGCAGAAAAGTTGCATAAGAAAAGGTCAAACATAATCAGAAAAACTCAATGACTTGAAGGTGTTTGCGTCTTCTTCTACAGCATCTCATGAGTTTTGGAAAGCTCGAGTTGCAACATTTTGTTGAGGGGACTAGAAACGAGGCGGCACCTGATTTCCATTTGGATCTAGCATTGACCTTTATAACAGGTCCCTGCTGAGGTTAGCTACACACAGAGGAAAGTGTTCATGGGATCATCAGGTGTAGGGTAGGGAAAGGGAAGGATTATATAATTAGAAATTGTAAGAAGAAATACAGGCAATTGTGGCATGTAGATAATGGGAAATCCTATGGGGATCAAAGTAAATTCTTTCTTATTAATTCAAATTGCTAAGGAAACTAGCACAAATGGAAAACAAGTCAAGCATAATTAGCAACAAAAAAAAAGAAAATGAAGTATGTATAATATTAATAGCTGCTTCTGCCTGATGAATCTGATTGGTGAAGTTACAGATACAGCAGATCTCAGATAGGGTAAGACGAGGGAGAGTCAGAAGTGGAAAGACTGAGCAATTTCAAGTTCCTGAGTGTCAATATTGTAATGTAAGTATCTACTTCTTTTAGAGCAATGACCCCACCCCCCGCTTAGTACTACGTATTGTTCTGTTGTCTGCACATGCGCTGTTGTCTACATATGATCATTGCTGTCTCTCTCTCCCCCCATCTCCCACATGCATGCTTTATTTTTAACATACATGTAGCTGTGCACAAACACAACAAATTGGCAACGAGTACAAACCTGAATGTCTGAAAATATCTCGAACAGCACTGACAGTTACGGCACGATTATACGACAAAACAACAAGAGTTAAACAGAGAAGGCCATGAGTGATGCTAACAAATATGTGACTAACAATGAAAGACACACTGAATTTAAAGTGAAAATAGCATGGTGATGGCTTCAGTTGGGAAAGCTGATGAACCTGATAGTGCTAGTGAAGGCTGGGAGTCATACATCGAGAGGATTGAACCGTAGTATCACACAAACAACGTGGAGGAGCAAAAGAAAGCCACCACACTTCTTAGCTTAATGGTCCCAAGAACACACTGTCTCATACACAAATTAGTAACCCCTGAAAAGCCAGCAAGCAAGACATTCGATGAAATTGTTACAATTTTACAAAATCACTTGAGCCTTAACCACTGGCAGTAGCTGAGAGATCTAGATTTTACAAAAGGAACTAATCAAAAAATGAAAGCCTTTCTGAATACATTGCAGAAATGTGCAAACTTGTCCAGTACTGTGACTTTAGAGATGGACTTTCCGATGCATTCAGGGACAGGCTTGTATGTGGCATGCATAGTCTAAGCACTCAAACAAGGCTACTGGCAGAAAGAGACCTAACCTTAGAATGGGCTTTGACCATAGCAATATCATTAGAGACTACAGCCAAGGATGCAGCAGATCTACAGAAAAGGAGGTTAGAATGTGAAATACACAGAATGTTCATGAATGGTGCAAACACCCAAAGATGTTATCAATGTGGCAAATCCTCCCATGATGCAAGTGACTGTAGATTCAAAGAAAAAGTTTTCAGAAAGTGTCACAGACAAGGTCACGTCGAGAGAGTGTGCAAAGCAGACAAAAAGCACAACCAAGTGAAAAATCTCAAACACAAAATTAAGGAACTGTATAAAGTGACTGAATGTAAAACAGAATCAGGACAATGGAGCCTGACAAAGGTGAACTGTCATGCCTAGAAGTGCACAGTATTACTGAAGCAGATCACAATATAATATGAATCACAATAGATGTGTCCGGTGTAAAACTGAAAATGGAGCTTGATTCAGGGTCAACCTTGTCCATAATGCCAGAGGCTGATTACAACAGACTGTTTTCTAAAGAAGACCTCAGTGATGCTAAAGACCTGCACAGGCAAAGAAGTGTCTCCCAAAGGCAAACTGAAGGTAAATGTGACATATGGAGGCCAGACACAGCAAAGTAGAGGACCATCACTTTTCGGATGTGAACGGCTGAGAAAAATCCTACTAGACTAGCACTCAGTCAAAGCTCTCAGTGTGCCATCAACAGGCAACTGCAGCCCACATTGTTGTACCAACTGTCACAGTGGCTTAATGCTAGTCAGAAGGTGTTTGAGAAGAGAATGGATAAGCAGACGGAAGACTTGCCCAAAAGCTGGTCAGGATGCCAAAAAGTTCCAAATGCTCCCCCACAGGCACTGTTACACACATGGGAGTGGCTTTCATCACCATGGCAAAGAGTATATATGGACTTTGTTGGGCCATTCATGGACTCCATGTTTCTGATTGCTGTGGATGCTCATTCAAAGTGACCGGAGGTCATACCAATGAAATCAACCACCTCCACAAAGACTGTCTCTGCTCTGAGGGCTATCTTTGCCAGAAATGGCTTGCCAGAACAAATTGTGAGTGACAACAGACCACAATACACGTCAGAAG
The DNA here is from genome assembly GCF_963921235.1 of Mobula hypostoma. Classification (NCBI taxonomy): domain Eukaryota; kingdom Metazoa; phylum Chordata; class Chondrichthyes; order Myliobatiformes; family Myliobatidae; genus Mobula; species Mobula hypostoma. The sequence goes on along the minus strand of NC_086097.1, from coordinate 35,219,127 downwards.
AATTCAGACTGTTCATGAAGAAAAATGGCATCAGAGATTTCAAATCAACCCCTCACCACCCAGCAATGAATGGGTGAGCTGAAAGGTTTATCCAAACCTTCAAGAAGTCCATTAAAATGATGGACAAGGAGGACATTTCTCTACAGCACAAGGTAGACAACTTCCTTTTTGTGTATCAAAACACTGTACTTATGATGACAAATCAAACACCCGCAATGTTGCTCATGAACAGGGATCTGAGATCTCGCATAGACACCTTCTGAAACAAGACCTCCGGAGGGAAGTACAGAATAAACAGTTCAGTCAGTTACCAACTGAAGCAGCAAGGAGCTTCAAGATTGGACAGGAAGACCTACTGCACGATTACCGAGAAGACAAGTGGACACCCGGTAGGACAGCTACAAGAACTGGACCACTGATGTACACAGTGGATGTTGGAGATCAGACACGGAGACGTCATGTGGACCAGATACTGGGTGTTCAACCACAGAACACACCTGAGTCAATTGCATCCAACAAGATGGACACATTGCAGTCACCAGAATTACCTCTCAGTGATGATGTCACTGACAGCAACATGACACTGGAAAGCAAGAAAGTTGTCTTAGACAAGACCCCTACCAAATCTGATGTCACTCCACAGGTCCAGAGGCTCTATCCTGAAAGAAACAGAATGCCACCCAAAAGACTGAACCCTTAGAAGTATGAAGTTAGTTATGACTGTTAATGTGAAAGCATGTTTATTTGGGATATGGATTTATGAAAGGGAAATTGAATGTTTTGCACATATACAGTTTTATGGTGAATTAATCTAAAGGGGGAAGCAGTATAATATATGGATCTATTTCTTTTAGAGCAATGACCCTTAGCACTACATATTGATCTGTTGACTGCGCACGCACTGTTGTCTACATATGCACTTTGCGCTCTCTCTCTCTCTCTCTCTCTCTCTCCCCCCCCCCAATGTGAACACACCAGTAAAAGCCATCTCCTGCATGCATGCTTTCACATGTAGTTGTGCAGAGACACCACAAATATCTGTGGACCTATCCTGGACCCAACATAATGATGCAGCTACAAAGAAGCATGACAGCAGCTATACTTCATGAGGAGTTTGAGGACATTTCGTATGTCACCAAAGACACTCACGTATTTCTACAAAAGTACCACATTCAAGCTGGCTGCATCATTGTCTGGTATGAAGGCACACACTCAACAATTCAAGAACAGCTTCTTCCCCTCTGCCATCCAATTTCTGAATGGACATTGACCCATGAAAACTACCACACTACTTTTTTTATTTCCATTTTTTGTACGATTTATTTAATTTAACTATTATATATTTACTGAAATTCATGGTATCTTTCCCTATTATTATGTATTGCACTGTACCACTGCCACAAACACAAATTTCATGGTATATGTCAGTGATCCTGAGTATGATTCAGTAGTTTCCAAGAATCTAACATTACAGGGATGCTTGATTCTGATCACCACCGTAAACAATAAAGAGAGTGAGCTGTACATACCCTACTGAGATTGCAAAGACTAAATCACAAAGTAAAAACAGAGACTTATCCTCAACATACTCAAGTATGTGAGCTTCTTGGGGATATACTGTATCATATGATACCACAGGGGCAAATACTTCAAAACTCTGTGGATAGGTTTGAGTACCAATAGGCCATGAAAGGCAAGTGCAGTGTCCTTTTTTTTAAAAAAAAGATCTGAGGAAATCTTTACCTCTATCAAGTTTCCCAAGCATTTGAAGAGTGTCACAGGTATTGCCTCAGCTTCAGTACTGACAGTGTTACTATCATGTTTTTTTAAACAGAATTTAACTCCCATTATTTTTTAATCAGCTGTACCATAACAAATTCCAGGAGTCTCAAGATGAAATTCCCCAATTCTATATCTTAGAAGCATCTGAGTCAGCAGAAGACAGAATGCTATAAACTGCAATATTCCATGATCTGCAGCTGGATATAATGAAATTCACTCAGTGTGATAAGAACACTGTCTGGCTCCTCAGTAATAAAATACGAAGAAGCTATTCTCCAAGAGTGGTTTGTTACTCCCCAGCACTTTTCTCCTGCACATTGTCAGTGGCATCCAGAGATTAACGGAATCAAAATAACAGCAAAAACATGTTGAAACTATTGTTTGAAATATGACAAAGTTCATCTGCCTACATCCTTAAACCCACCAGCATTCCCAACCAAAACACTTAGTTTGCATGTACAGTGAAGGCATCAAGCCAGAGATAGGGGTGGGGTTAATCAGAGAGGAAAAGTCCAAATTCATTTGGATCTGATTCCAAATATTCACACCCTTAATCTCTTTAAATAAAATCTCTTCATCTCATTCTGAATGAACAATAGGTTACTTTGAAAGTTTGCACCATATCCCCTCACGGCGCCTCGTCCGAGACTCTCCTGCCAATGGGTGCAGCCACCCAGCAAGTTACTCTGTCACACTCCTGAAGAGTTTGTATATTTGAATCTGACAAAATCTTGTTTCAATAAACTTCAGGGACCCTATGCTACACCATCCTACTCATAAGACAGCTGTCCCATCCTAAGAAATATCAAATAAACCTCTGCTGTGTTTATCCTGAGGTTAGATGATCAAGGTTGTCCTCAATAGTCCAGATTTGATACCCGACAGGATCAGAGCGAGACTTTGCACTCATGTACTCAGTCTCTTACAATACGGGCGAACGATATACTTGCTTGCTATTTTTCCCATCAACTTTCAGCAATCATGTTGGGTGCCACAAAAGCATAGTGATTAGCATAACGCTATTATAGCTTGGGACATCGGAGCTCCTTTCCGACATCAACTGTAAGGAGTCTGTACTTCCTCTCCGTGCAATGCATGGGCCGTCTCTGGGTCCTTCGGTTTCCTCTCACAGTCCAAGAGCACACCGTTTAGCGGGTTAATTGGTCATTGTAAATTGTCCCATGATTGGGCAGGAGTTAAATCAGCGATTGCTGGGCAGTATGGCTCAAAGGACCAATTCTGCACTGTGTCTCTAAATAAATAAAATGTGCTGTATAAGAATGCCTCTCGATCTTAATATTTACTACATTTCCATCGTTCCAGACTGAGAAGGTCATTTCAGATTTCTCCACATTGTGTTGTATGTGACATCTTTTGGCTCAGTTACTCAACTGGAGTCTATCCTTCCATGCCCATGGGATGCTTTGCCCGCTAGCTTTATATTGTCAACAAGCTTGAAAACATTATTTTCATGTTGATAATAAATATGTATGTCCCAAGCGACACTCAGCTATATTGCTGCCTTGAAAATGATATCTTTATTTATATGCTCTATTTTCTGCTCAATAACCAAACCACAATCCATGCTCATACTTAATCCCCAATCTCACAAGCCACAGACCCGTCACACAATATATTCTGCTGGTTGTGCCCTTGGAGGACTCTTATGTGCAATATCACAATTTTCCTTTCATAGAAACTGGTCAAATAAAACATTGCTAACTAAATCGTCTGTTTTCTTTTAAGTACAGCTTTCCCTTTGCACTCAAGGACTGTTAATTGTCCTTGCAAACTGTCCGCAAGCCTCTGTCCTTTCATTGTTTTAATCGCCCTTCGTTTGCAATTATTGGAGGAAATTTCAAAGCAAATGTGAATTTGAATGGGATTGGAACTTCCTTATTAATACTGACTCAGTGATGTAACAAACCTTTGTATCACTGATTAAAATGTCATGATGATGGTTGTTCAATGTGCTTCTCCAAGCATACAGCACAAAAAATAAAATGCCTCCTGTATTTCTGGGAATCTTTACAATAAGGTGACGGTGACTCTACACAGTTTCCAGATACTATGCATTAATACAGTCAAGCTAAAATATTATTTTACACCACACAGATTACATATGCTGTTAGTTGTTTATGCATGCTAGACGAGTCACATTACCCACAAGGAACTGACTAACCCACTTGACTCTTTCTTGAAGCCAAGGCTAGCCAAAACTCGAAATTGGTGTAATCACAATTGCAGACCATCATCTCCAACAAGAGAAAACCTGCAGATGCGGGAAATCCAAAGCAACACACCCAAGATGCTGGAGGAACTCAACAGGCCAGGCAGCATCTATAGAAAAGAGTACAGTCAACGTTTCAGGACAAGGCCCTTCATTAGGGGTCACAGCCACAACCAGAAATGTTGAATATTTACTCTTTTGCATAGATGCTGTCTGGCCTGCTGAGTTTGTGTGTGTGTGTGTGTGTGTGTGTGTGTGTGTGTGTGTGTGTATATGTATGTATGTATGTCATCTCTAATCCTCCTTCATAGATCTGACCTCTTGCTTGAAATTGGTATTGGTGTATTTTTGTCACATGCACCAAAATACAGTGAAAAGCTTGTCTTGCATACTGTACAGTGCTGATGAGAGGTCGGTCTGCTTATTCCTTTCCATGGATGCTGCCTGGCCTGCTGAGTTTTTCCAGCACCTTCTATGTGTTCCTTGCATACTATTTATAAACATCAAATAATTATACAGTGCATTCAGCTGGAGCAAGATAAAATTATAACAATGCAGAATAAAGCCACCAAAGAAGTACAGTGTAGGAAAACAACATTCTCTACATACAGCAGGAACAAGAGGATTACTGTATTAGGCAGAAGGTAGGACCACCCAAGGGTAAAGGGCGAACATTTGCTTGAACGTGGAGGATGTGGGTAGCTTACAAGTACTTAATGAGTACTTTACACCAGTATTTTCCAAGGAGAAGGACGTGGAGGACTGGGAGATCAGTGCTGAGCATATTGATATGATAGGGCATTTCGAGATAAAGGACAAGGTAATGTTAGGTCTGTTAAAAGAGCATTCATGTGGATAAGTCCCTAGAATCTGATTGGATATACCCCAGGTTATTGAGAGAGGCAAGAGAAGAGATTGCTGGGGAATTGTCTGTTTGGATTCAGTCTGGATTGAGTATTGCATACATTTCTGGTTGGTTCCATTATAGGAACGATGTACAGGCTTTGGAGGGGGATCAAAACAAGTTTACCAGGATGCTGCCTGGATTCAGGGGCGCAGTGCTAACCGGAGCTCATCTTTAAGAAAAAAGCCAAAATAAACAAGCTAATTAATTAGGTGTTGCCCAGGGTGATTTGAGTATCTCAGAAAGTGCTGTTCTCCTGGGATTTTTTTTTATATAAACGCACATCAGACTCTGGAGTTTACAAAGAATGATGCCAAAAACAAAAACAAAATCCGGCGAGTGGCTGTTCTGTGAGTGAAAACATCGTGTTAAATCCTCTCACTGGATGTTTTTTTAGCTCCGGTGTGCTCTGGCTAGCATTGCACCCCTGTCTGGATTAGAGGATAAATGCTAAAACGAGGGTTTGGACAAGCTTGGGCTGTTTTCTCTGGAGCAGCAGAGACTGAGAGGAGATCTGATAAATTATGAGAGGCAAACATAGTAGACAGAAAGTATCTTTTTCCCAGGGTCAAAATATCTAATACCAGAAGGAATATATGTAAGGTGGGAGGGGGTAATTTCAAAGGAGTTTTTTTTTTTTTTTTTACACACACACACACACACACACTCACACACACACACACCACACACACACACTCACACACACACACACACACACACCACACACACACACTCACACACACACAGTGTGGTGGTGGTGGGTGCCTGGGGTGGCGGTAGAGACAGAAACATTAGGGACTTTTACGAGATGTTTAGATAGGCGTATAGATGTGAGGAAAATGGAAATATATGGACATCGTGTAGTCAGAAGAGATTAGTTTAGTTGGCTATTTGATTACTAATTTACTTGGCTTGGCACAACACTGTAAGCCAAAGGGCCAGTTCCTGTGCTGTACTGTTCTACATTTTATGTTCTATGATAAAGTGCAAGATCATAATGAGGTAGATTATGAGGCCACGAGCCCATCTTATCATACAAGCGGTCCATTCAAGAGACGATTGACAGAGGGATAGAAACTATCCTTGATCCTGGTGCTACGTGCTTCCAGGCTGTCGTATCTTCTGCCCAGTGGGAAAGGGAGAAGAGAGAGTGTCTGCAGTAGGTGGTGTCTTTGATTATGCTGGCTGCTTTACTGAGGCAGCAAGATATAGTCCTTAGAGGACAGTCTAGTTCCCGTGACGTGCTAAGCTAAGTCCACAACTCTGCAGTTTCTTGCTGCTATGTGTAGTGCACTTGCTGTTATGCATCTGGACAGAATACTGTCCATGGCACATTCACACAAATCGGTAAGAGTAAATGGGGGCATGCTGTATTTCTTTAGCCTCCTGAGGAAGTAGGGGTGTTTGTGAGGTTTTCTACCAGTGACATCAATGTGGTTGGAGCAGGACGGACGTTGGTGATGTTCACACCTAGGCACTCAAAACTCTCAACCCTCCAAACTTCAACACCATTAATGTCAACAGAAACATTAGTGTTACAGAGCTGCAGATGATATAAACATGCTCCTCTCATGCTCTTGCCAGCCCAAACTCCCCCCAGACACCTCACGCCACCAAAGCGTAACTTTACCCAATTTCATTTATCACTTTGGATCGTCAAGAATTTCAATGCACTCTGGCAATGCAGGGGGAGAAATAGATCAGTGATAACAAGGACATACCATCACGGAAATTTGCACTCATCACCTTCTTTATCATGATGAGTTTGAATAAATTCAAATAATTTTAAAAAGATGTCATTGCTAGAAATTTAAAAAAAATTAAAAAACATTTTAGCTGAAATGTATTTTCCGCTGTTAGCTGGGTTTAAATGCAGGAAGAAAATGAAAGACATCCGGCAATCAATAGCCCAGATTATTTTACCTATAAAGACCTTAATCCATTGACTTTACAATTTCATTCTAAAAAATTTCTATTTCTCTCATAGCATACCAAAACCATGTGCTAAGGAGCTTAGTTTCATCTCTGTGTTCCAAGTAAAAATCCATTGGGCAGGCTAAAATAAATCATGTATTATCACTAACTAATGTCTCTCCCCATCCAAAACAATTGGATTTTCAGTTTTTATGTCTTAATATTTAAGATTCCAGAAAGTCAGCTGAATGAACAGGAATTCTGCAGATGCTGGAAATTCAAGCAACACACATCAAAGTTGCTGGTGAACGCAGCAGGCCAGGCAGCATCTCTAGGAAGAGGTGCAGTCGACGTTTCAGGCCGAGACCCTTCATCAGGACTAACTGAAGGAAGAGTGAGTAAGGGATTTGCAAGTTGGAGGGGGAGGGGGAGATCCAAACTGATAGGAGAAGACAGGAGGGGGAGGGATGGAGCCAAGAGCTGGACAGGTGATAGGCAAAAGGGGATACGAGAGGATCATGGGACAGGAGGTCCGGGAAGAAAGACAGGTGGGGGGGGGGAGGACCCAGAGGATGGGCAAGAGGTATATTCAGAGGGACAGAGGGAGAAAAAGTAGAGTGAGAGAAAGAATGTGTGTATAAAAATAAGTAACAGATGGGGTACGAGGGGGAGGTGGGGCCTTAGCGGAAGTTAGAGAAGTCGATGTTCATGCCATCAGGTTGGAGGCTACCCAGACGGAATATAAGGTGTTGTTCCTCCAGCCTGAGTGTGGCTTCATCTTTACAGTAGAGGAGGCCGTGGATAGACATGTCAGAATGGGAATGGGATGTGGAATTAAAATGTGTGGCCACTGGGAGATCCTGCTTTCTCTGGCAGACAGAGCGTAGATGTTCAGCAAAGCGGTCTCCCAATCTGCGTCGGGTCTCGCCAATATATAAAAGGCCACATCGGGAGCACCGGACGCAGTATATCACCCCAGTCAACTCACAGGTGAAGTGTTGCCTTACCTGGAAGGACTGTTTGGGGCCCTGAATGGTGGTAAGGGAGGAAGTGTAAGGGCATGTATAGCACTTGTTCTGCTTACACGGATAAGTGCCAGGAGGGAGATCAGTGGGGAGGGATGGGGGGGACGAATGGACAAGGGAGTTGCATAGGGAGCGATCCCTGCGGAAATCAGGGTGGGGGGGGAGGGAAAGATGTACTTAGTGGTGGGATCCCGTTGGAGGTGGCGGAAGTTACGGAGAATAATATGTTGGACCCGGAGGCTGGTGGGGTGGTAGGTGAGGACCAGGGGAACCCTATTCCTAGTGGGGTGACGGGAGGATGGAGTGAAAGCAGATGTACGTGAAATGGGGGAGATGCGTTTAAGAGCAGAGTTGATAGTGGAGGAAGGGAAGCCCCTTTCTTTAAAAAAGGAAGACATCTCCCTCGTCCTAGAATGAAAAGCCTCATCCTGAGAGCAGATGCGGCGGAGACGGAGGAATTGCGAGAAGGGGATGGCGTTTTTGCAAGAGACAGGGTGAGAAGAGGAATAGTCCAGATAGCTGTGAGAGTCAGTGCAAGAGACAGGGTGAATGAACAATATGTCATTTCTTTCAGTATTCTAAAAAGTTTGCTTCATAAAAGTCAAAATTAAGGTATCTTAGCCAATTAATTTTTGACTTTTTTTCCTTTGTTGTTTTTATTTTAACAAAATGAGCATATTACAATTAAAACTATTTCAAAACTATCATTCTCTTTCCAAACCCACTCATATGTAAACAGTTCTACAGTATCATTCCACAGTATACTTAGAACAAGTTGATCAGTAAATCAAAATTTCCAGCATACAGATACAAAATAATTCAGACTCTGTAATTTGATCCAGCTTGTGAATGCAAACCCCCTTCAAGAAAAATCTAATACATGAGTTGTCCCACTTTATTTGATTATACTCTACTCCGGGTAGAGCTTGGGATCTCTGAGATTCTATCACAAATTAAAATTGCAGAAAATCTAAGTGAGCACAGGGCTCCTTGATAGACAGAGTTGATGTGCCAGGGCACTCAAATGAGCATTGACTAAATAGGTAATAAATGTTCATTGACGATGGTGCTGAAGGTATTGATAAAGCGGAATATCTCTGCTCAATTAACAAATGTTCCTTCCATCTGGGTTAATGAGTACAGAATTAAATCACAGTAAGGAATGGACACATCTTCGTGGATTAAAGGAGATCTCCCGTCATAGAGGAGATCTTGTGCAGTCAAAAGCATTTAAGAGGACGTTACATTTTAGAAAAATGACAGCTCAATAATTAGTGGAACTATTTTATCAGCCCTTATAATCATCCCAAGAACAGTTATAAATTAATGGATTTATAATAGAATTATCATTACTTACTGTTTTTATGATACAGAAGAACTTCAAAGCAATTTGATTCATAGTTGTCAAATGTTTGCCTGACTTTGTCTATGGTCTTCTTATCTGTTAGGTCTCCGTACATGAAACTAGGCAATACAAAAAGAGAGAGAGAAGAATTACGATGTTAGAAAATCACCTGTGCGTTCTTTTGCTGGCATTGTACCCCTCATCTTAATTAGAATTGTATTGCATTGAGAGTGCAGGAAAAATAATATTTACTATTGGGAACAGCTAAATTACTATATAAATATTTCCATGATTCAGTCAATAAAGATGATTACCTCAAAATACTTCTGAACTTCAATTATGTGTGCCCAGAAGCAAGGAACAATATGCTGTTACCCTTCCAAAGTGTCTTTACTACTACCAGTTGGAGAGGATCGAAAGTTCAAAACTCAAAGTAAATTTTATTACCAAAATACATATATGTCTGCAAACTACCTTTTCCAAAAGCTCCCTACTGGACAGCACACTAGGCTATTAAAAGAAAAACTTCACACCATCTTAAAGTTTCTTCCCTGTGCAGTTAATCTGATCAACCATTCTACTTAGACCCACCCAACCACCCCTATCGAAGTTCAAGGTCAATTTTTATCAAGTACATACTGTATAGATCACCATATACAACACCGAGGTTCATTTTCTTGTGAGCATACTCAATCAAGCTATAAAATAATCATAATGGAATCAATGAAAGACCACCAAAGAGTGCAGAAGACAAAAATCTGTGCAAATATAAGAAAGCAAGAAATAATAATAATAATAATAATAAATATCAAAAACATGAGATGAAAAGTCCATGATAATCAGTTATTGACAATGGAAACATTTCGATAATTGGGTAAGTGAAGTTGAGTGAAGTTATCCTATTTGGTTCAACAGCCTGATGGTTGAGGGGTAGTAACTGTTCCTGAACCTGGTGGTGTGAGTCCTGAAGCTCTGGTACCTACACCCTGATGACAGCAGTGAGAGGAGAGCATATCCTGGATGGTGGGGAGGTGGACAGTGGGGTGGTAGGTGACCCTGATGATGGACGCTGCTTTCCTGCGGCAGCATTTCATGTAGATGCGATCAATGGTAGGTGGGGAGGGCTTTACCCGTAATGGACTGGGCCATATCCACTGCTTTTAGTAGGATTTTGCATTCAATGGCATTGGTGTTTCCATACCAGGCTGTGATGCAGCCAATCAATACACTCCCCACAACACATCTGTAGAAGCTTGTCAAAGTTTTAGATATCATGCCAATACCGTAAACTCCTAAGGAAGCAGAGGCACCGCCATGCTTTCTTTGTAATTGCACTTACATGCCAGGCCCAGAACAGGTCCTCCAGAATAATAACGTCAAGGAATTTAAATTTGCTAACCCTCTTCACCTCTAATTCTCCAATGAGAACTGGCTCATGGACCTCCGATTTCCTTCTTTAAGTCTATAATCAGCTCCTCTGTCTTGCTGATATTGAATGAGAGGTTGTTGTTGGGGCATCACTCAGCCAGATCTTCAGTCTCTCTCCTATATGCTGATTCAGTCAATGACAGTGGTGTCATCAGCAAACTTCAATATAGCTTTGGAGCTGTGTTTAGCCACACAGCCCCGAGTGGAAAGTGAGCAGAGCAGGAGAGTAGTGAGTGACGAAGCACACAGCCTTGTGCTGTGGCTGTGCTGATGGAGATCAGGGAGGAAATGTTGTTGCCAATCCAAACAGACTGGAGTCTACAAGTGAGAAAACCCAGAATCCAATTCTACAAGGAGGTACTGAGGCCAAGGATTTGGAGCTTTACTGAGTAGTTCTGAGGCGATGATGGTACTGAATGCTCAGCTGTAGTTGATAAAGAGTATCGTGATCTATGCATCTTTGCTGTCCAGATGTTCCTGGGTTGAGTAAAGAGCCTATGAGATGGCATCTGCTGTGGACCTGCTCCTCCAGTAGGCAAAATGGAGCAGATCCAAGTTGCTTCTCAGAGGAGCTGATATATTTCATCACCATCTTCCCAAAACGCTTCATCACTGTGAAATTAAGTGCTATTGTGTGATAGTCATTGAGGCACGTCTCCACACTGCTCTTGGGCACGGGTATAATTGAAGCCTGCTTGAAGCAGGCAAGTACCACACACTGCCGAGAGGTTAAAGACCTCACTAAACACAATAGCCAGCCGATCAGCCCAGGTCTTTAGTAACTGAGCAGATGCCCCAAATGAGCTGAAGGCTTTTCGTGGGTTCACCCTCCTGAAGGCTACCAGCACGTCAGTTTCAGAGACTGAAGCCATAGGATCATCGAGGAAAGTGGAAGTTTGTGATGGATCCTCCCAGTTTCCAATGGTCAAAGCAAGCATAGAAGGAATTGAGCACATTCGGAAGCAAAGCCCTGCTGTCTCCCATATTGCTTGATTTTACTTTAAAGAGGTGATAGTATTCAAACCCTGACACAACTGTCAAGCATCCTTCATTGATTCAAGTATGGTTTGGAACTGGAACTTTGCACATGAGGTGGCTTTCCAGAGGTAGCACGCGGACCTCTTATAACTTTCTTGGTTGCCAGTCTTGAATGCCTCTGATCCGGCCTTCAGCAGATTGCGTATCTCGTGGTTCATACAGGGCTCCTGATTGGGGAAGACTCTGAATGATTTTGTGGGACACACTCATCTACAACTGTTTTAATAAAGTCTGTGACAACCACAGTGTATTCATGCAGATCCACAGATGCGTCCTTGAACATAGCCCAGTCCAGCAGCTGGAAACAACCCCATAGCCGTTCCGCTGCCTGTCACAACCACCTCTTTGTTGTCCTAAGCTGTGGAGCATTGCTCTTCAGACCCTGACTGAATGCAGGTAGAAGGGCAGCCAATCTGCATGGAACGGTAGGCTTTCCTTATCATAATATAACTGTGGTCTAGTACATCGGGAACTCTGGTGCTACGGGTTACATGCTGATGGCAATCAGGCAGGATTTTCTCAAACAAGCCTAACTGAAGTCTCAATATTCCTGGATTTCAGTGCTTTAAAAGGGATAGAGAGGGCGGAAAAAGAGGAGGAGGGGAGGCATTACTGGTCAGGGATACTACTACAGCTACAGAAAGGGTGGGTAATGTAGCAGGATCCTCTTTTGAGTCAGTATGGGTGGAAGTCAGGAACAGGAAGGGAGCAGTTACTCTTCTGGGGGTATTCTATAGGCCCCCTGGTAGCAGCAGAGATACAAAGGAGCAGATTGGGAGGCAGATTTTGGAAAGGTGCAAATATAACAGGGTTGTTATCATGGGTGACTTTAACTTCCCTAATATTGATTGGCACCTAATTAGTTCCAAGGGTTTGGATGGGGCAGAGTTTGTTAAGTGTGTCCAGGATGGATTCCTGTCACAGCATGTGGACAGGCCAACAAGGGGGAATGCCATACTAGATCTAGTACTAGGTAATGAACCGGGTCAGGTCACAGATCTCTCAATGGGTAAGCATCTGGGGGACACTGACCACCGCTCCCTGGCCTTTAGCATTATCATGGAAAAGGATAGAATCAGAGAGGACAGGAAAATTTTTAATTGGGAAGAGGCAAATTATGAGGCTATAAGGCTAGAACTTGCGGGTGTGAATTGGGATGATGTTTTTTCAGGGAAATATACTATGGATATGTGGTCGATGTTTAGAGATCTCTTGTGGGATGTTAGGGATAAATTTGTCCTGGTGAGGAAGATAAAGAATGGTAGGGTGAAGGAACCATGGGTGACAAGTGAGGTGGAAAATCTAGTCAGGTGGAAGAAGGCAGCATACATGAGGTTTAGGAAGCAAGGATCAGATGGGTCTATTGAGGAATATAGGGAAGCAAGAAAGGAGCTTAAGAAGGGGCTGAGAAGAGCAAGAAGGGGGCATGAGAAGGCCTTGGCGAGTAGGGTAAAGGAAAACCCCAAGGCATTCTTCAATTATGTGAAGAAAAAAAGGATGGCAGGAATGAAGGTAGGACAGATTAGAGATAAAGGTGGGAAGATGTGCCTGGAGGCTGTGGAAGTGAGCGAAGTCCTCAATGAATACTTCTCTTTGGTATTCACCAATGAGAGGGAACTTGATGATGGTGAGGACAATATGAGTGAGGTTGATGTTCTGGAGCATGTTGATATTAAGGGAGAGGAGGTGTTGGAGTTGTTAAAATACATTAGGATGGCTAAGTCCCCGGGGCCTGACGGAATATTCCCCAGGCTGTTCCACGAGGCGAGAGAAGAGATTGCTGAGCCTCTGGCTAGGATCTTTATGTCCTCATTGTCCACGGGAATGGTACCGGAGGATTGGAGGGAGGCGAACGTTGTCCCCTTGTTCAAACAAGGTAGTAGGGATAGTCCAGGTAATTATAGACCAGTGAGCCTTATGTCTGTGGTGGGAAAGCTGTTGGAAAAGATTCTTAGAGATAGGATCTATAGGCATTTAGAGAATCATGGTCTGATCAGGGACAGTCAGCATGGCTTTGTGAAGGGCAGATCGTGTCTAACAAGCCTGATAGAGTTCTTTGAGGAGGTGACCAGGCATATAGATGAGGGTAATGCAGTGGATGTGATCTATATGGATTTTAGTAAGGCATTTGACAAGGCTCCACACGGTAGGCTTATTCAGAAAGTTAGAAGGCATGGGATCCAGGGAAGTTTGGCCAGGTGGATTCAGAATTGGCTTGCCTGCAGAAGGCAGAGGGTCGTGGTAGAGGGAGTACATTCAGATTGGAGGATTGTGACTAGTGGTGTCCCACAAGGATCAGTTCTGGGACCTCTATTTTCGTGATTTTTATTAACGACCTGGATGTGGGGGTAGAAGGGTGGGTTGGCAAGTTTGCAGGTGACACAAAGGTTGGTGGTGTTGTAGATAGTGTAGAGGATTGTCAAAGATTGCAGAGAGACATTGATAGGATGCAGAAGTGGGCTCAGAAGTGGCAGATGGAGTTCAACCCGGAGAAGTGTGAGGTGGTACACTTTGGAGGGACAAACTCCAAGGCAGAGTACAAAGTAAATGGCAGGATACTTGGTAGTGTGGAGGAGCAGAGGGATCTCAGGGTACATGTCCACAGATCCCTGAAAGTTGCCTCACAGGTGGATAGAGTAGTTAAGAAAGCTTATGGAGTGTTAGCTTTCATAAGTCGAGGGATAGAGTTTAAGAGTCTATAAAACTCTGGTTAGGCCACACTTGGAATACTGCGTCCAGTTCTGGTCACCTCACTATAGGAAGGATGTGGAAGCATTGGAAAGGGTACAGAGGAGATTTACCAGGATGCTGCCTGGTTTAGAAAGTATGCATTATGATCAGAGATTAAGGGAGCTCGGGCTTTACTCTTTGGAGAGAAGGAGTATGATAGGAGACATGATAGAGATATACAAGACATTAAGAGGAATAGATAGAGTGGATAGCCAGCGCCTCTTCCCCAGGGCACCACTGCTCAGTACAAGAGGACATGGCTTTAAGGTAAGGGGTGGGAAGTTCACGGGGGATATTAGAGGAAGGTTTTTTACTCAGAGAGTGGTTGGTGTGTGGAATGCACTGCCTTAGTCAGTGGTGGAGGCAGATACACTAGTGAGATTTAAGAGACTACTAGAGAGGTATATGGAGGAATTTAAGGTGGGGGCTTATATGGGAGGCAGGGTTTGAGGGTCGGCACAACATTGTGGACCGAAGGGCCTGTACTGTGCTGTACTATTCTATGTTCTATGTTCTAAAGTCTCCGACTATGATTTGAAATGGACAGTTTCTTGTTTGAAGATGGCATAATGCAGTATGGTGAACACCTGATTATAGTTGGCCCTTTTAGGCGGTTAAACATAATTAAACTGTAAGAGGGAGCTGTAGCTTATTATAACACAGTGGGGTGTTAATTGGCTGTGGCCACACAAAATGGTCTGGTGGAAATGATGAATAGGACCTTCCAACATAAAATAGATAATGGCTGCATAGAGGAAAAGAGAAATCATTGAAATCTAGCTGAAAAGAGCTAGGACAGAGAGCAAGTCATCAATATTTTATTCAGAGTGCATACTAACATAATTCTAGGCAGTATTTACAGGTGCCTTTCACAATAAAAAGTGGTGAGCCTAAGACCTCAATGGAAAGCCTTTCAGGATGTTTAGATACCAGCAGCTAGGGTTTAATGCCTTACAGATTGCTTGTCTGTGCTTACAAATTAAGATCAGTTAGGATTCATTTCTCCCATTTCTCCAGAGATCACAACACATAATCCATAATGGTTATGCAGTGTTGCTCCTATGATTTGGCAGAACACTTTAAACAAAGAACAGGATTGGGCTTCTTCTGCAGGGGCTATACCAATCTTATTATGTTTCATTTATCTTTTAAATTACCATGGATACGTGGCAAGTTAGAAACAAAATCATGAACTTAAGGTAAAGTTTGAAAATGTTTTCAGAAGCTAAGTGGTAGAAGCTTGGGGGAACTTTTTTGTGGCTTGGAGTGGTAAGGGTGCCAATGTTAACAAAATATTATTCTGATACTTTTAATATTATAAATGGACATATTTTCTAAAATAAGTTGTTTTCCATTTTTACAAAAACAGAAGCTTCATTTAGGTAGAGGGAAACTGCTTAAAAGCTTGAAAATCAAACCATTTTCTGGTTCCAGATCTCTCAGGAACAAAGCTTCAGCTCAGTTTTCCAAGTGCGGCAGTGTCAGGGCTGTGGTGCCACAGCCCACGTCCACCCAAAAACTTGGAGAGCTCACTTCCAACAAATTTTGGAAGTCATATCTTTTAAACCAATCTCCATTTCATCAGATTACCCTCCCACCACAGGGCAGAAGAACAAGCTGGTGGCTGATTAGTTGCAAGTCAACATATTAATAAGTGGCTCTTCAATGGCAAAGCACGACAATCAAGGCAAGTTGTCAGTCATTTTTCCATTGACAGAAGAAACACCAATGAATGTTAAGGATTCCCAGTTTTCAGAAGACACTACAGTTTCGGAGTGAATAAGGACCTACTTATAAAATTAAACTCCAGACTGCATAGATGATAGCCTCTGATTAAACAAATGTAGGTTCCAATATTTGCCTTATCTGGAAGAAAGGCTGGAAAATGTTCAGGATGTCAAAGGAAATGTCAAGGTAGATGTATTTTGAATTCATGTATATTGAACCTTCACACAGGGAAAACTAACTCATGGTCCTTTTCTCTACTAACACTGGAAAACAAATTTTGTGCTTAAATATTCATGGTGCTGACACTGCAATAGTTCAACTAAACTAAAAATGTTTTGTTGATGATTTCCATTTCTACTCAGTGTCTGAAGCTTCTTGGTTAAGTGTCCAACAATAATCAGCTATTGAATATTCAGATCATTGAACATTGACGTCCAGAGAATCAAACTTCAGAAACATGGCTCACATAAAATAAATTGTGAATTTAGTGTAGCAAAAGCTTATGATGTTCATAAAATACGGATGAAGGAATACAAATGACACTGTTCTAATTATCCCAGTTTTAATACAAAAGTCAATGTGGCATAATGAAAATATAAAACTAACTGCAGCTGCTGGAAAACTCATAGAAGAGTCTTTGAAATGAAACTTATTTAACACTGTTTCTCTTTCTTCAGATGCTGCTTGACCTGCTGAATACTTCCAACTCTTCTGTTTATTTTACTCCTTTGGTAATCATTTTGGAGTAGGGTAATCAATAAACAGGATCCACAATTCAATATTTATAGTGGTAAGTAATAAAGTTCAAAGTAAATTTATTGTCAATGTATATGTTACTACATACTACCCTGAGATTCACTTTCTTGTGGGCATTCACAGGGGACACAAAGAAGCACAACATAATCAATGAAACCTGCACATAGAGACGAGCAAATAACCAATGTTCAAAAGATGACAAATAGTGTAAATACAAAAAGTAAAACAAAATAATGATGATAAATAAGCAATAAATAGTATTGAGAACATGAGTTGAAGAGACCTTGAAAGTGAGTCCACAGGTTGTTGAATCAGTACAGTGAAATTATTTACTCTGGTGATATGTGGTAGTGTAGATAAAATGCAACTAACCCTCAATTTATAGATGCCATATAGGGAGTCGAAGACACATCTTTTGTGATTTTAATAAAGCAGGGACAAAAATAAACATTCGATGTGACAAGCTGTAACAAAATCAAATGGCATTTTCTTAATGTTTCTTATTTTAATTCTGCCAGTGAGTGGAACAATTTATGTGGGATTTCACATCTCATTTCCTTTCAATTCAGCATTGGATGACATATTTACAAAATATGATGAAGGAAACAGCTTATATTCAAGCAGATGAAAATGCCAATTGATTGCATTACACAGACCATTAGCTACATGAAGCTTGCAATTACAGTCATTCAGTGCAAGGACACTTAAGATAACTCACAAGCAAAATTCATATTATTTATCAATAAAAAGGTGCATTTAAGTCTTACTGGGTTTATGCAAATCTAATATTTGGATCATGAAGTTATAGAGAAATAGATGAACTGCTCAGTACAAGACAGTGAGCAAAAGCAGTCTGTACAAATCAGGATTAATGATATGAAACTATTAAATCTAAGTGAGCCACACTAAAGAAAACAATGAACATAATCAGATCCAAAATATGAACATGGTGCCATTCCATTTTACTTAAATTTCAATGGTACTGCAACCAGAAAATATACCTCTCTTGCAATAGTATCTGTATTTAAGAACAAGCTTCACTAACATAGAAATGATCAGCTTTAATAAAATATAATTACATTTTCTTATTTCCAATGATTCATTGAACTGATGAAAACATATGCAATCAGAAAGAGTGGTGAATACAGGATTGAAGGTGTTATATTTGAATGTGCGCAGTATATGGAATAAGGTAGATGAACTTGCAGCAAAGTTAGAGATTGGCAGGTATGATGTTGTGGGCTTCACCAAGTCATGGTTGAAAGATTATAGTTGGGAGCTTAACGTCTAAGGATACACATTGTATCGAAAGGACAGGCAGATTGAGGGGACTGATGGTGGAAAATGAAATCAAATCCTTAGAAAGAGACGATACAGGATTGAAAGGTGTAGAATCCTTGTGGGTAGAACTAAGAACCTACAAGGGTGAAAAGATACTGATGAAAGCATTTACACCCCTCTGAAAAGTAGCAAAGATGAGGTACCCAAATACAACAGGAAAAGAAAAGGCATGTCAAAAGGGCGATGTCATGAGAGTCATGGGAGATTTCAGTATACAGGTAGATTGGGAAAATAAGGCTGGTTTTGGATCCTAAGAGTGGGAGTTTGTAGGATGCCTACAAGATGGCTTTTTAGAGCAGCTCATGGTTGAGCCCACTAGTGGATCAGTTATTCTGGACTGCATGTTGTGCAATAAACTAGAAATGATGAGAGAGCTTAAGGTAAAGGAATCCTTAGGGGATGAGTGATCATAAAATATTGGAATTCACCCTGCAATTTGAGATGGGGGGGGGGAAATCGGCATTACCGTGGAGTAAAGGGAATTACAGAGAAATGACAGAAGAGCTGGCCTAGGTTGATTGGAAGGGGACACTGGGAAGGATGATGGCAGAACATCAATAGCTGGTGGTTCTGGGAGCAATTTGGAAGAAGCAGGATAGATACGCCTCAAAGAAGAAGTATTCTGAAGGCAGGTTGACACCACCAGGACTGAAAAGGGAAGCCAATATAAAAGCTGAAGAAAGCATATATAATAGAGCAAAAATTAGTGGCAAATTAGAGGTTTGGGAAGCTTTTAAAAACCAACAAAAGGCAACTAAAAAGTCAAAGAGGGAAAAGATGGAATAAGCTAGCCAATAATATTAAAGAGGATACCAAAAGTTTCATCAGATGTATAAAGAGTGAAAGAGAAGAAAGGGTAGATATTGGAGCACTGGAAAACGATGCTGGAGAGGTAATAATGTGGACAAGGAAATAGCAGATAAACTAAATGAATATTTTGCATCAGTCCTCACTGTGGAAGACACCAGCTGTATGCCAGAAGTTTGTGAGGGTCAGGGGGCATAAGTTTGTGAAGTTGCCATTACTGGGGAGGAACTGAAAGGTCTGAAGGTAGAAAAGTCACCTGGACCAGATGGTCTACACCACAGGGTTCTGAAAGAGGTGGCTGAAGAGATTGTGGAGGCATTAGTAATGATCTTTCAAGAATCTATTGATTATGGCATGGTTCTGGAGGACTGGAAAATTGCAGATGTCACTTCACACTTCAAGAAGCGAGAGAGGCAGAAGAAGGGAGATTATAGGCCAGTTAGTCTGCCCTCAGTGGTTGGGAAGATGCTGGAGTCGTTTATTAAGGATGTGGTTTTAGGGTGCTTGGGGGCACACAATTAAATAGGCTGAAGTCAGCATGGTTTCCATAAGGGAAAATCTTGCCTGAAAAATCTGTTGCAAGTCTTTGAAGAAATAACAAGCGGAATAGACAAATGAGAATCAGTGGATGTTGTGTACATGGATTTTCAGAGGCTTTTGACAAGGTGTCACGTATGGGGCTGCTGAACAAGTTAAGAGCCCATAGTATTACAGGGAAAATAGTAGCATGGATAGAGCATTAGCTGATTGGCAGAAAGCAAAGAATGGGAATAAAGGGAGCCTTTTCTGATTGGCAGCCGGTGACTAGTAGTGTTCCCCAGGAGTCTGTCGGAACCGCTTCTGTTTATGCCATACGCCAATGAGGCTTTAAAAAGCACTGGTAAGGGCTCACCTGGAATATTGTGAGCAGTTTTGGGCCCCTTATCTATACAAGCAGATGTGTTGACATTGGAGAGGGTACAGAGGAGGTCATGAGAATGATTACAGGAAAGAAAAGGTTACCAGATGAGGACCAGTTGATGGTTCTGGGCCTGTACTCACTGGAATTCAGAAGGATGAGGGAGATCTCATTAAAACATATCGAATTTTGAAAGGGTGTTTCCTATGGTGGGGGAGTCTAGGACCAGAGGGCACTGATAGAGGCATGTCCATTTATAATGGAGATGAGGAAACATTTCTTTAGCCAGGAAGTGGTGAATCTGTGGAATTCATTGCCACAGGCAGCTATGGAGACAAAGTCACTAGGTATAATTCAAAGTTTCAAAGGTTCATTTATTATTGAAAAATACAATTCTGAAATTCTTCTTCTCTGGGCAGCTATGAAACCAAGAAATAAAAGAAAGGCAGCATGATCATCAACACCCAAATCCTTCCTCCAGTTAAAAAAAAACAAAACAGAACAGGCACATCAACCCCCAGATCCACCCCTCTCCACCTGCACAAAAAGAAACGAGAAAGATCGGGCAAAATACACAGAATATAAAAAAAAGATTGAGACTGGGTAAAAAAAAAAGTCTATAGTCCAAGTCCACATCCAAAACACAGAAAACCTGGGCAACATTCTCGGGCCACACCGGCTGGCTCTCCCTCTCCGGTACTGTAGCAGTACGGTCCTCAGCAGTCAAAGGGTAGGCAGCAGGCACTTACCCTCCACACTCACTTCAATGCGTCAGTCTCCCTCATTGCACAATGGAAGCTTCAATCAGTAAAGTGGAGTCAAACATTGGCTTGCACCCAGTCCCACATCTTGCCCACCATGAGGTATGCGCACACTGCCTCTGTCTCCCAGAATTCTCTCGGAGACTGCAGAGTGCTGAAGCACCCAAGTGATCCCCAAACTTTCGCATTTGTCTCGGTGTTTCAGTCTCTCTTGTTGCTTTAATCAGCAAACGATGGAAGCTTTATATCGACGAAATATAGTGGAATGTTGGCTCGCGCCCCATCCCACAGCCTGCATGCCTTGAGGTTCACGCACGCTGCCTCTGCCTCCTGCAATCCTCTCAGAGCCACTGGAGCACTCAAATGATCTCCAAACAGTATATCATAGACTCCAACAGTCCCAGAACCACAAACATAACAGACAAAAAAGAAATGAAATATTTGATTTTGTGATCTATTCAGAATATGTCATTCAAATCAGTGTTGTACTCAGATGCCATCTTGACCGGAAGACCAGTCAAGAGAACCGTTCTTTAAGTCAGAGATTGATACATTCTTGATTAGTCAGGGCATGAGATTGGGGCTGAGGGGGAAATGGATCAGTCATGATGAAATGACAGAACAAACTCGATGGGCCAAGTGGCCTAATTCTGCTTCTACTATATCTTATGGTCTAGTTAAATTAAACACACAGTGGTCAATTTATTAGGTACCCTTTGTACCTAATAGAGGCCAATGAGCGTATGTGCATGATCTTCTGCTGCTGTAGCCCACCAACTTCAAAGTACGACATGTTGTGCTTTCAAAGATGCTCTTCTGCACACCATTGTTGAAATACATTGTTATTTGAGTTATTATAGCCTTCCTGTCAGGTTTCGTGCACAGAACTGCTGTTCACTGGATTTTTTTTTTCTACTGCTCTCTGTAAACTCGAGAGACTTGTATGTGAAAATCCCAGAAAATCATCTGTTTCTGATATTCTCAAGTCACCCTGTCTGGCACCAACAATCATTCCATGGTCCATGTTCCCTCTGACTTGTAATGCCTAGTGTGCGTAAAAACCTTGTGCTGTGTAACTTTTTGCCTAGTGACAGCAACATGTGCACACTGAATTTTATATATATTCATTTTAACAGCTAGCAAAACATTGTCAATAAGAACTTAAGAGCTTTTGCACACCATCCATATGTGATTTGTTTGCTAAATGGCACTTTAAAAGTCAAGTTTCCAAATATCACTCCACTTCTTCCATTTGCAAATTCTCCAACAACTTTTGCATCACAATAATACACACAGGTAACCCCAGTTTCTGTATTACACATAAATATTTCTCCTAGCTGCACTCTCCTGACCTCATGAGCTTTCGGTGTAGCAGTGTCTACTGTTTCATTAAGCCATTCCACTTTAAATGAACTAGCAGTTCTTTCGCACTTCACACCCTTTGCTTCTTTAGAATTCAACATAGTTAACCAATAATGTCTTCAATAAGAGCAGTATAAATAAGCCCATCCTAAAGTCTGCAGACAAATCATCGCAAACGCCACATTACCAACACCGTCTGCATGAGAAACCGGAAAAGGAAACGCGATTGTGTACAGTCATGAAATGTACTTAACATGCCAACGAGGTGGAGAGTGACAACTTCTTGTGCGCAGTTTAAGTCCCTTTGTGCTAGCAGCAAAAGATGCATCTGTGCACACATGGGGCTCACCTTAGAGAGAACATTGTCCATGGTCAAGATCACTTTGATCACATTTCTTCCCCATTCTGATGTTTGGCCTGAACAGCAACTGAACTGCTTAACCACATCCGCATACTTGTATGCCTTTTAGCTGCTGCCACATGACTGGCTGACTAGGTATTTGTATTCACAAGCGGGTGCACCTAATAGAGTGGCCACTGAGAGTATTCAACATATTGAAACCAGTTAAATTGATATTGACCAAAGAGAAAATGGAGGTGTAATCTTTAACATTTTTATTGTTAATGATACACACAATAGCCTCACGATTTCAATGCATGGGTTTTTGTAGCTGAGAACTTGCTTTAATATACTCTACTCATAAATCATGCTGTCACTCTGCATGAAATGTTTGTGTTTTATCCGACTAACAATGCTTCATTCAGAAATGGAACCGGAAGAAATGCTGGTGCAAAACAGATCTGATTTACTTACTTTCATTTACTACCCAATTTAATCAGGTCTTTCCAAACTAATGCAAAAATAAGACATCATCTGTAGATGTTACCTACAATTTTCACAAAAGAAATAAGGTTCAAATTAAGTCTGGCATTATCCCTGTGGCTTTGATTAATTTTACATTTATTACTAATGTTTTCAGCATTGTTGTTAAGGAGTGACTTTTACGCGATTTGCATCGATCATTAAGGACCCCACCACCAAGAGCATGGCCTCTTCTCCTTACTACCATCAGGAAGGAGGTACAGGAGCCTGAAGACAGCTTCTTCCCTTCGCCACCAAATTTCTGAACGGTCCATAAACCCATGAACACTTATACTGTCCATTTCTAATTAACCCATGGAGCCTGAACAAAGATGAACATGAAACGTGATGAACATTCTCCCTCAGAGCTCTCTGGTAGAGAGTTCCACTATTGAGTCCAGGTAATGCTGAAAGAACAATACAATGCATCTGTGTCAGGACAGTTTGGGTATGAACCTGCAGACAGTGATTTTCCTCTCTAAGTTGCATGCTATATTATTCAATGGTTTAAAAACTACCATTCCACAACTTTATTTATGGTTGAAGTATAATGTGCATCAACAGGTATGTTACTTTACAGCTCCTGAGAACCTTCAAGGTAGCTGAGAAATAAGGAGCTTACTAGTTGCTAAAGGACCCACTTCTTGTTAAAATATATCCCCCTTGCGAGGTTATTGTCGCAATACACTTCCTTCAGGGTGGAAGATGTTATGGCCTTTTGAGATGTTGTAAATTTAGCTAAGATGAGCAAAAGTTTCTGTTCTGGTATCTTCCCCCTTCCTTTCCAGTCCTGAAGACGGGTCTCGGCCCGAAATGTCGACTAGCTATTCATTTCCACAGATGCTGCCTGACCTGCTGAGTTTCTCCTACATTTTATAAGACCATAAGACATAGGAGCAGAATTAGGCCATTCAGCCCATCGAGTCTGCTCCGCCATTCCATCATGGCTTATCCCAGATCCCACTCAACCCCATACACCAGCCTTCTCACCATATTCCTTGAAGCCCTGACCAATCGGGAAACAATCAACTTCCACCTTAAATATACCCTACAGTCTGCGGTAGGGCATTCCACAGATACACTACTCTCTGGCTAAAAGAATTCCTCCTTACCTCTGTTCTCAAAGGTCGCCCCTCAATTTTGAGGCTATGGCCTCTGGTTCTGGATACCCGCACCATAGGAAGCATGCTCTCCACATCCACCCTATCTAGTCCTTTCAACGTTTTGTGTGTGTTGCAGAGAGAATTAATGATTAGGGAAGTACAAAGGGCGCCAATTAAACAGGATGCTTTATCCTGGATGGTGATGGGCTTCTGTAGGATCTTCAAACATAAATTTTCAGATGAAAAGTCCGAACACTCCTCCTAGCTTACTCTATCAGAATAGCATCTTCCAGCACGCAGTACAACTGTTCCCACGACTTTCTGTTTGTTTTCTATTATTTCTTCCATGTTAAAGTGGTGCTCTTTGGAGCAACCCAAAATGTTTTGCAATTATGTGGATAAGATTTTACAACCTTAAGTTCTTTACAGCTGAAGTATTAATTTTGAAGTGTGGTCTGAGTTGTTATGGAGACAGAGTTGCCAATTTGTGCAAGCAAAAATATGATGATCTGTTTTAGGAGTGATAACCAGAATATATTAAATTAGGCTTTTGTCTGTCTTTGCAGGTGATGTAATATTCCATGCACAATTTTGAAGAGAAGGGGAATTATTTCAACATCATGGCCAATTTTTATTCATGAGTTGTTACAATAGGTAGGCTGAAGGGATTGTTGGAATGAAGAGGTTTCAAATAAAGAGAATATTTATACACGTATATCCTCACTTGAAATTCAACAGCTCTGGCTGCAGTACTCCTTCACTACTCGGCCCAAATCAACCTAGATTTTTGTATTTATGTCTCTAGAACAGGACTTGAGCACCCAACCCTCTAAACTGATGTAAGAATACTACAAATTAAGCCATAGCTAATAGCCATTATAACAATGTCTCATGGAATTCTTCCTATTTTTTTCAACCCATTTTTTTCCCACTGTTGACTAAATATTGTCATCACCATAACATCAACCAACACCATCCCCTGCCTCAGCTTATTTGCTTTTGAAATCATACATGCCTGCTGTTTCTGAATATACTGTCCTGATACATCTCTGACCAGCTGATTTGCACCCCTTACCCACCCACTCCCTGTCATTTCCATTCCCTGAAAGTCCAAAGTTGCTATCCACAATTCAATGGTGGATGAGGCATTGACCTTTAATTCCAAAATGTTCTCCTTGCTTTTCTCTTTCCACCTTAAGGAGGCCCACAATGCTTGTATTATTTACCAGGACGATGTGTATGTGCAGATGTCATAAGATACAATCTTTATTAAGCAAGTTAAGGGACCGTACAAATACGTAGGATACATATTTCAATCTCCCCAGCCCTATTACCACCTTTTGTGACCTGTTGTCGCATCTTATGTGCTATATGTACTGTAAAGTCGCTTGGGATGTTTTGCTGTATTAAAGGTGCTATTTATAAGTTGTTGATTTGATTATCCATCTGATCCTAGTTTTGAAACCACTTATTCAAAAGTCAGCTCTTCTGCAGTAACCTGAGATTTAACAAATACCCTGTTTGCATCTTCTGAGCTCTCCCTTCCTCTCTTCGTTCCTTTTATGTGCTGTGATATTTCACTGACTGTGGCAGTATGTCCTCTTCTTAAGATGAATTCCAAAAGCTCTCTTCATCGAAAAGGTATACACCAATTGATTGCATTAATAACTATATATTTTGGGTAAATCTTCATCCTCTCTAGTGTTTGCTTTTAAGATAACCATGTTGAACACTGCCACAAGAAAGCAGGGCCTACAATGCCCTGGTTAAGATTTCTACTGCTATGGGATGAGGTAGTTTATATTAGCAGATTTCTGTGAAAGCAGTGTGCCATGCTGGAAAGTGTGTTTTGGTTTCAGCTAAGATAAGGACTAATGTTGTCCAATTTAGGAATGTAATTCAGCCAGTCAGGATTGTGGGGAAGAGTTTTCCAAAGGATAATGGTCTGGTTTGGGGGTTTTTGGCAGGAGCTGCGGAGCGGGACAGAAGGGAAGATGCCACAGAATGGCATTGGAAGGAGAGTCTCTGCTGCATGAAGTGCTTTGTGCAGATAAATTGCTCCAAGGAGGAAGGGCCAATACTCCTGAGAAAGAGCCTGTTGGTTCGATTTGGACTTTGAGGGAAGTTCGGAATGTGATGTGCACTTCCACGGGTCCAGCACGTGAGTAAAAGATGACTCCAGTATGAGCTCCAATGGTCTCATCCACATTGGACTGGATTAACTGTAATAGGCCCTTTTATTTTCTTTTTCTTTTCCCTACTAACTGTTCGATAAAGTTAAAGTTTGTAAATATACTTTCTTTATAATTTTATGCAGTGTACAATCTTATTTCTGGCTGACCAATAGTTCCATTTGGGCAGCATTTACACAGCATTCGCGCAAATTGCGGTTTCTTTAATCGGAACATCATGACATTTCTGTTTGGTTGAACCCCAAATCATGAAGACCCTAGAGGCATATTGTTTTGAAAGGTGGCCTTCTCACCACTGAGTCCTGTGGCTGTTAATGGAGCTAGCTGGCGAGCCAAGTTTCTGTACAAGTCCTGTGACCTTCTCCACCATCAAAGACCCTCACCATCCAGCCCAAGCTCACTTCTTGCTGCCGCCATTCAGAAGGAGGTACAGGAGTCTCAAGTCCCACGCCACCAGTCTCAAACGTCAGCATGGATAAATGCAGTCACATCAACACTGAACTGATTCCACAATCTGTGGACTCACTTTCTCAATATTATTTATCATCTATTTATTACTATCATTTTTTCTGTATTTGCACAGTTTGTCTTCTTGATTGTCTTTGCTTATGTGTAGATTTTCATTGATTCTAATGTATTTCTACTGTGAATGCCCACAAGAAACTGAATCTCAGGGTTGTATATGGTGATATCTACGTACTTTGATGATAAATTCACTTTGAACTGAGCTCTGTGCAACATGACTTGTTTGTTATTTACAGCAAAAAGTTAATTTCCATCTTGAGCACTTCTGAGCAAAATGCCCCCGAACGATGAATGAAAATTGAAAATTCTGAACAATATAGAAAATCCTGGCCAAGGCTTACATAACTGAACTATTTATCCTTCCACCTTCACTCCAAAGATGCCAGTATGCTCAACATCTCTATTTTTAGCGGGATTTGCAGGGAGGTGTCAGAATGCATCCATGGAAATAAAGGAAATAGGAGGACAGGGCCACTTGTGCCTTCAAGCCTGCTCTTCCAGCTTGCTCTCCATAGCCCTTGACATCCTTAGCCAAGAGAGCTACGTATATATACTTCCTTGAATATGTTCAATAATTTGGTCTCAGCTTTCACAGTCTCATTTGTAGATGAATACATGTCTGCTCAACTCAGACCAAAGCTGCTTACCCTGTATATTCAGGCTAACATCCCTGGTTCTGAATTCTTCTGCCATTGGGAAAATCCTTCCTGAATTTAGTCTGTATAGCCATAAAAACTGCAGGATGATGGAGAAAAAGCAAGGTGACATAGTCGTTTCATAATGTGGCACAGCCACGATGGGTTAGTTTTCCTCTTACATACTGTATGATATGACAAGTCTGCATGGAGACGAGTATAATATGCTCATTCATTGATTCAGGTGCATCAGAGAGTATGCTCACTCAAATGACTGCTCTTTCCCGAAAGCCACCAGTGGACTATTCACTTCTAATTGCAACCCGAGAATATTACTGTGAGAAGCATATAGGTGACAAAGATGGACTTCCAGATTTGGCGATGTGTATATTGGCGATGTGCAGTTCGACATCTCAGAGCTGCAACTAAAGGAAGTAAGAGAGGTCGTCCGCAAAGCAAGGGCAAGCTCGGCTCCAGGACCAAGCAACACCTCGTACAAAGTGTACAGGAACTGCCCCAAACTCCTGCTGCGTCTGTGGAAGATCCTGAGAATCTTCTGGAGAAAGGGGAAGATCCCAGAACAGTGGAGAGTGGCTGAAGGGGTGTGGATCCCAAAGGAGGAAAATGCCACCCAGATAGATCAGTGTCGCATCATCTCCTTGCTGTGTGTCGAGGCGAAGATCTTCTTCAGTGCAGTTTCCAACCGGCTGTACACCTACCTAGCACAGAACACCTATATTGATACATCAGTCCAGAAGGTGGCATTTCAGGGATGCTGGGCTGTCTGGAACATACCAGTGTGGTGACACAGCTCATCAAGGAGGCCAGAGAGAACAAGGGCAACCTGTCAGTGTTGTGGCTCGACCTGCAAATGCATATGGTTCCATTCCGCACAAGCTGGTGCAGCTCACACTGACCAAATATCACGTCCCCCGCAGAATCAGAGACCTTATCGCTGATTATTACAGCAATTTCAGGACGAGGGTCTCTTCAGGAGCAATTACATCAACCTGGCACAAGGTGGAGTTTGGCATCATTACAGGGTGCACTATCTCAGTGACACTGTTCTCCCTAGCCATGAACGTGCTCACTAAGTCTGCTGAACCAGAATGCAGAGGGCCCAGAATGAATTCCGCTCAACAGCAACCACCTATCAGGGCATTCATGGACGACCTCACAGTCACCACAGAATCAGTCCCAGGCTGCCGGAGGATTCTGCAAGGGCTCGAAAAGCTGGTGGAGTGGGCCCAGATGCGTTTCAAACCTGCCAAATCAAGATCGATGGTGCTGAGGAAAGGGAAGGTGGAGAACAAGATCCGGTTCAGCATCGCAGGCACAGCCATCCCAACCATCACAGAAAAGCCAGTCAAGAGCTTAGGCAAAGTTTTTGACAGCTCTTTAAGGGACATGACATCCGTTCAGGAGACCTGAACCGAGTTGGATGGCTGGCTGAAATCTGTGGACAAGTCTGGCCTACCTGGGAAGTTTAAAGCCTGGGTGTATCAGCATGGCATTCTTCCCAGAATCCTGTGGCCCCTCCTCGTCTATGCAGTTCCAATCTCGACAGTCGAAACCTTAGAGAGGAGGGTTAGCAACCACCTCAGGAGATGGCTGGGGCTGCCAAAGAGCCTGAGCAGCATCGCACTCTATGGACACCACAACAAACTGCAACTGCCCTTCAAATCCTTGGGGGAAGAATTCAAGGTAACAAGAGCCTGAGGAGTGCTACAGTATAGGGACTCAAGTGACCCGAAGGTGGCTAGAGCAGGGATCCAAGTGAGTACTGGCAGGAAGTGGAGGGCAGAGGAAGCTGTTCAGGAGGCAGAGGCGAGGCTGTGTCACAGGAGGCTGGTGGGAATGGTCACACGAGGCCGAGCTGGGCTAGGATCCTTTCCAACTCCCCAAATGGACACCAGAGGGAAGGAAACGCGTCGTCTAGTTCAGGAGGAGGTGAGAGCAGTAGTGTAGGAGATGAGAGCCTGCAAGGCGGTGGGAATGAAGCAACAGGGAGCTTGGACAAGATGGGAGAATGCAGTTGAGAGGAAAGTGACCTGGGCTGATCTTTGGAAAGCCGAACCACACCGCATCCAATTTCTCATCCAGGCAGTGTATGATGTGCTTCCAAGCCCATCAAACCTGCACACATGGGGCAAGGCAGAGTCATCTGCGTGCCCACTGTGCTCCAAGCGAGGAACCCTGGAGCACATCCTCAGCTGCTGTGCAAGGGCACTTGGTGAGGGACGGTACAGATGGAAGCATGATCAGGTCCTGAAGACCATCGCTGAAGCCGTCAGCGCAGGAGTTGAGTGGGCGAAGCGGACCCGACCCTCTAAGCAGACCATTGCCTTTGTCAGAGCTGGGGAGCAGCCAATACCTGCCAAAAGAACATCTGCAGGCATTCTGACCTCTGCAAGGAACTGGCAGCTGTTGGTGGACCTCGAACGGCAGCTGAAGTTCCCCAACCATATCGCAGCCACCACCCTGCGACCAGACATTGTCCTAGTGTCTGAGCCTACTAAGCAAGTGGTGCTGCTGGAGCTGACAGTCCCATGGGAAGATAGCTTGGAAGAGGCCTTTGAAAGGAAGCTCTCCAAGTACGCAGGACTGGTCAGCAACTGTCAGCAGGCTGGATGGAGAGCGAGGTGTCTCCCAGTGGAGGTTGGATGTAGGGGATTCACAGCCCATTCCTTAGCCAGAGCATTCAGCATTTTGGGCAACGAGGGAGAGAGGAAGAGGAGAGCCAACCACAGTACCACTGATGCGGCAGAGAGGGCCTCAAGATGGCTGTGGCTCAAAAGAGGGGAGCCATGGAGTCATAAGTAGCTAGCCATCTGGACACAAGCTGGGGTCTGATCAGCCCCGGCTGGGTCACCTGGAGGCGGTTGTATGATGTTGAAAGACCCAAAACACCCGATGATTCTAGGAACATCACTGAAGATGTGTCCAGGAGCATCAATAGATGTATGTACACAGCACGGCTGTTTTCCACTGAAGCTAGGGGTTTCACCCTAGTTACTCAAAAATGAATGCAAGCTGACAAAATGCCATGGTGAAATTGAAACCACATTCTCAATATGTGTTGCCTTAATCTCCAGTTACCAGACTTGACATATAACTATCACACTTTGTGCACAAGTATATAAGCCCTTCGATTTTCACAAATTTATCAGATTTCCCTTAGCCTCTCAGTATAATCCTTAGACAAATTTCCTTTGGCCTCTAGTGCTTCATTAGGTTAAAGTAATGGTGAGAATGGAGATGCAAGCTCAATGTTCAAAACTTGGAGCAACTTTGTTATCAAAGTATGTATACTGTATGTCACCATATACCTCTTCCTCTCTCCCTCGATGCCCAAAATGCTGAATGCTCTGGCTAAGGAACGGGCTGTGAATCCCCTACATCCAACCTCCACTGGGAGACACCTCGCTCTCCATCCGGCCTGCTGACAGTTGCTGACCAGTCCTGTGTACTTGGAGAGCTTCCTTTCAAAGGCCTCTTCCAAGCGATCTTCCCATGGGACTGTCAGCTCCAGCAGCACCACTTGCTTAGTAGGCTCAGACACTAGGACAATGTCTGGTCGCAGGGTGGTGGCTGCGATATGGTTGGGGAACTTCAGCTGCCGTTCGAGGTCCACCAACAGCTGCCAGTCCCTTGCAGAGTTCAGAATGCCTGCAGATGTTCTTTTGGCAGGTATTGGCTGCTCCCCAGCTCTGACATTTCTTGCGGGCACTCACAGTAGAATAAATACAATAGAATCAATGAAAAACTATACACACAGACTGACAAACAACCAATGTGCAAAAGAAAACAAACTGTGTAAATACTACTTATAATAATAATAATTCATAAATAAATAATACAGAGAACACAAATTGTAGAATTCTTGACACTGAGTCCATAGTTTATGGAATCAGTTCAGTGGTGAGGTGAGTGAGGTTATTCACACTGGTTCAGGAGCCTGTCTGCTGAAGAGTAATAACTGTTCCTGAACCTGGTAGTGTGGGACCTAAGGTTCCTGTACCTCCCTCCCAATGGCAGCAGCAAGAAGAGAGAATGGCCTGAAGTGAATGCTCCTTTTTTCTAAATGGTCACACCAGGCAGAGTAGATTAAAAATCCATTCACAGACAACTTTCTCAGCAATTGGCTTACCCTACCTGCAAGCCTAGAACTAAACTTTCAACCACTATTCTTCCTAAGACAATTTTGATATTCCCATTTTCATATGTTTGCCCCTACATAGAGCCATGTGGATGCTTCTATCTTCTATCCAGAATGGCATAGAAAGTCACTCACTTCAAGCTCAACAAATCCTGTCCTTGCCCTGTTCCAGGAAACAAATATATATAGGACTTTCATCCTACAAGTTCATGCCATTAATCTTGTCTATGTCAGCCAAAGTAAGTAAACATTTTTCTTCTGATTCTAATCCCAAATAACAGATCACAACATGAGCAGAAATCTCCTTTAATATAACAAACTCCTACGTGAAGGAGACCCTTCTTACTCTTTCCTGACCTAATACTTCTGTCTGACTGAATCTACCATTCTTTCTCCATTGTTCTAGTGTCTCTTCTCATTGCAACCTGAGATTATTACTGTAAGAAACACTTGATTGCTCTTTGCATTGTAACAGCCCATTGTGACTAATGCGGGCATCCAGTTTGCCAGCTTGCTCCTGGGATGGAGCCAAACCACCCGATGAATCAGCGTCAAGGCATCTTTTCACAGATTAATATTCAAAGACTGTTGAAAGTAAGCATTTGGGAGAAACAAACTTTGGCAATCCTAT
The DNA here is from genome assembly GCF_963921235.1 of Mobula hypostoma. Lineage (NCBI taxonomy): Eukaryota > Metazoa > Chordata > Chondrichthyes > Myliobatiformes > Myliobatidae > Mobula > Mobula hypostoma. Next base: position 35,186,971 of record NC_086097.1, on the reverse strand, counting down.
CAAAGACGCTACAGGTAAGCTTACGCATGCATAGATGATGTAGATGAGCAACTCTATTTGGTAGCCAACATAGTATTGTGGGTGAATTAGAAGGACAGGGCATTAGACTTTGTCTACATGGACTTTAGCAAGGTAGGCTGGTCCATAAGGTTAGTACACATGGGATCCAGGGTGAGTTAGCATATTGGATAAACAATTGATATGGTGGTGGGTGGAAGTGGGTGCTAGTGAGGGTTGCTTTGTAGATTTGAGGCCTGTGACCAATGGTGTGTCCACGGATCAGTGCTGAGTCTTCTGCTATTTGTCATCTATATTATAATAAGTTGGGTGAGGATATAGGTAGTGTGATTAGTGCTGCTGAGGCCTCCATCGGTCAGAGTTGACCATGGATATTGCATCCTAGCTGTCTAGCTACACAAGCCTGGGCAGTACGATATGGAGAGCAAGCTGTTGCCCATGTAGGTAGCAAGCTCCCCCTCTCCACACAACTGGTGAAGCCAAAGGAATGGCAGAGACTGATACAGTTTGGTACCAGTAGCATTGCAGGAGTTGCCAGTCAGCATTGAACTCAATGTAGGACTGCCTTAGGGACTCCAGCTCCGAATTTTTCCCTTGGGTTTTATTCCCAAAGCCTTCCCCATGAGTGGGTATAGCTGCAAGGCAGCGGAGGTTTGAGATCAGAGTTGTCCTTCCTCTAGATGTGCTGTCATCCACAGCTGATGAACTCCATCTGCCCAAAGCGACTGGTTTTAAGGGGCCAGTAACCCACCTTTGCCCCTTCTGGTGTCAGTAGAAATGGTTCCACCGGGCTTAGTAACTAAGCCACATGTGAAAGCCAGGAGCTGGATGGCTGTTGGAGGCAATTTGAGGTGCACACCATTGGGAGCATATAATAGACAGTGGGCGCCTGTCCCCGTTACCACCCCCGGCTATAACAATCTTAGTAAATTTGCAGATTAAGCCAAACTGGGGGAATAGTGGACAGTGAAGAAGGTTGCCTAAGATTACAACAGGATGTAGACCAACTGGGAAAGTGGGCAAGGGAACAATACATTAAGTTTAACTTTGATGATTGTGGAACGATGTACTTTGGGAAGTTAAGCTAGGGCAGGACATACACTGCGAACATAGGGGATGTTGTTGAACAGACAAACTTTGGACTACAGGTACATAGCTGCCTGAAAGTGAAAGCACAAGTAGACAGGGTAATAAAAGAGGCATATAGCATGCTTGCCTTCATCAGCAAAATAAACGGGGCATTCTGTTAAAACAGAGAAATATGGAATTAATGCAGGCAAGTGGGATTAGTATAAGTAGACATGATGGCTGGCATAGAAATAATAGGCCAAAGGGACTGTTTTATGTTGAACAACTCTGTGATGTAATTGCTAATTAAATATAATAATGCATGGACAATGTTAATTCTCTCCTTCTAAGGCATTCCATCAGTAACAAATCTTTAAGGCTTCATCATTTAGGCATATAACAATTTTTAAACTCCCCATATTAATTTGAAAATCAATTATCTTACTCTGAAATCATCAAAACAGCATTGTTGAATCACAGTTACTGAGTCATATGAAGAAAGCCAATTTATTTCTTTAGAGCAAAAAATCCCAGGTTTTTAAATCCTCTCTTGGGAAAGAAAAAAATTCCAGGACTCAGATATTGCTGGGATATGCTATATGTTTGAATTGTTTCAGAAGAAGCAATGAATGTTAATGAGGCAATTAAATAAGGTCTAGAATACTGTACACTAAGTATACAATTAATTACCAAAGGTTATTACTTTCTTCCTTTTCATTCTAGTTTACTTTAGCCTTTCCTTTTAAAACATTCACATCAGGAGAAATGCCATGCTGATTCCAATCACTTATCTTATTTTTGACATGTTATTTTTAGAAGCCTACTCAAATAAAATCAATAAATCCACACAGCTACTAAAAGCGATTGCTAAATGATCCTTAGCAGAGGTTCAAGAGAAATTGAGCTCTTTTAATTTATGCTGGTGGTGTCTCTCAAGATATAAACTTAGCTCCTTACTTTTCTTTTAAGTACATAGGGATTGGCTCCTGATCCTTGGCCCCACAGTTACCATGGCAACTAAATGATGTGAAGTTTCTGAATGAGACAGACCTCACAGAAGGAATGGAGTCACAGCTTTGGTCTGAGGCTCAGGGAAGGGGAGGAAAAGGAGCATGGGGAATGGACAGATTGAGGGATGGATTTAAAAGTGGAGATGTTGAGGTGCACGCTGCTAGCTGGGATGGTGTTAGTAATAGAGTTGGTGGAGGAAGTGGAGGGATTACTGGGAAGTGGATCGATGGAATGAGCTGGTGGATGGTGAGAGTGATAGCAAAGTGGGTTGAGAGTGTTAGGTTGGGAGGAGGGGACAATAAGGGTACTGGGTGATGTAAATAGTTGGGGCCTTTGAATAGAACCATTTACAATCTTTCAGAAAAATTAAATGTTAATTTCTGATGCTTTATTTAATAACCATCAAGTTCAATATTACTAATTGCAGTGGACTCCAGTTAATTGGGACATCGGTTAATCAGGCAGTTGCTTATTGGGGATAAATTTAAAGAACAAAAACTAATTGAGAGAATAGCTGGGTTTCCATACATTTATTTGGGACACTATGCTGCTTAATTGGGATGGGAGACTGTTGCTGAAGTTTCTAACTAGCAACAGTCATGTGAACTTGTGTGGCTGTTAAACACTGCACTTTGCTTAGAGTGAACAGTTTTTAAATAACATCCATTATGTGTGTGTTTGTGTTCAAAAAGCGCTGATAGCTGGTGAGAAATCAACAGCAAGACGATTTGAAACTGTTTTGTTCACTGCAATTTCGAGCTTTCAAGCCAGAAACAGCCAGAAGTGAAAATGAAATGATTTCTCTACTTCAACAAGTTGAGAACTACGAAGAATTTGACAGTATCGACAATCATCTTGAATGTTACAATGAAAATGACAACTTGGAGATGCAATCATCAAAAGCATTGTAAGAAGGCGATCCATTATCTGCATGAGGTGTCTGCACTGATTTTATTCATTACAGTCAATCAAAAGAACACAACAGTGTACCTCCATCAATAACTGTTAAACTACAGTTTGAAAAATGCACCATATTGAAAACTACAGTTGTATAGCACTATAGTAGTACTGTTACTTTTCTAATTTGTTCTGTATTCCATTTAAATGCATTATTTCAAAGTTCAAAGTAAATTTACTCGCAAAGTATATATGAATATGCCACCATATACAACTCTGAGATTTATTTTCTTGTGGGCAAACACAGTAAATCTAAGAAACACAGTGGAATCCATGAAACACCACACTTAGCTGGATAATCACACAACCAGCATGCAAAAGACAAAAAGAAAAAAAAAATAATAAATATTGAGAACATGAGGTGAAGAGTCTTGAAAGGGAGCCCATAGGTTTTGCAAACAGTCCAGTGAAGGAGCAAGTGAAGTTATCCCCTCTGGTTTAAAAGCCTGATGGCTGAAGAGTAATAACTGTTCTTGAACCTGTCTTGAGGCCCCTGTACCTTCTTCCTGAAGACAGCATGACCTGGATGGTGGGTGACCTGGATGGCAGTTGTTCTCAATGGTGTTGAGAGCTTTACCCATGATGGACTGCACTGTATCCACCACTTTTTGTAGGATCTTCTGTTCAATGGCATTTTTGCTTCCATACTAGGCCATGATGCAACAAGCCAATATACTCTCCACCACACATCTATAAGAGTTTGTCAAAGTTTTAGATGTCATGCCGAATCTTCACAAACTTCTAAGGAACTAGAGAAGCAGCTGTCCTTTCTTCAAAACGGCACTACGTGTTGGGCCCAGGACAGATCCTCTGAAATGAGGACATCGAGGAATTTAAAGTTGCTGACCCTCTCCACCTCTAATTCCCCAATGAGGACTGACTCATGAACCTCCAGCTTCCTCCTCCTGAATACGATATCAGCTTCTCGGTCTTGCCGACGTTCTGTAAGAGGTTGTTGTTGTGGCACTACTGAGCCAGATGTTCAGTCTCCTTCCAATACGGGGATTCATCACCACCTTTGATTCGGCTAGTGACTGTGGTGTTGTCAGCCAACTTAAATATGGTATTGGAGATGAGCCTAGCCTCACAGTCACAAGCGCAAAGTGAGTAGAGCAGGAGCTAAGCACACAGCCTTGTGGTGCACCTGTGCTGAAAGATTGTGGAGGAGATGTTGTGGCCAATCTGAACTGACAGGAGGCTGCAAGTGAGGACATTGGGGATTCAATTGTATTGAGGCAAAGGTCTTAAAGCATATTGATTAGTTTTGAGGGATGATGGTATTGAATGCTGAGCTGTAGTTGATAAAGACAATCCTGATGTACCGTGTTTTGTAAAAGTATTTAGCCCTCAACCCCTGGTTCACACAAATGAGTATTACAACCATGGATTTTGATCAATTTAACTGAGAATATTTTTTCGCAGTAGAGCCCACAATACAGGGAAAATTGTAAAACATGAAAAACTGAAAATTCAAATTCTGAAATGTCAGCTTTTCAAAAGTATTCATCCCCCTTTGCTCAGCACTTACAGTAGTTGAACCACCTCTGGCAGCTATTACATCCAGCAGCCGTTTTGGATGTCTATATCAGCATTGCACAATGTGATGGAGCAAGATTTCTCCTTAATCTTCCTTACAAAATCCCTCAAGATGTGCCAGGTTAGTTGGAGAGTAGAGGTGCACAGCAATGTTGAGGTCTTGCCAGAGACATTCCATTGGGTTAAGCTCAGAACTCTGGGCCACTCAAGGACATCAATTTCCTTCATTTGAAGCCACTCCTTGGTTGCTCTGGCGGTGTGCTTTGGGATGTTGTCCTGCTGAAAGATGAACTTCCTCTCCAGTTTAAGATTTCTGGCAGATTTTTATCCAGGATCTCTCTGTATTTAGCAGCATTCATCTTCATATCAATCATGCCCAGATTTCCAGTCTATGCTGCTGAAAAGCATCCCCTTTGCACGACGCTATCTCCACCAGACTTTAAAGTGGGGATGGTGTTACCTGGCTGATGCACAGTATTAGATTTACACCAAAAAGTTCCATTTTACATTCATCTGACCACAAGTCCTTCTTTCACATCTTTACAGTATCTACTAAGTGACGCTTTGCAAAGACTTTACAGGCAAGGATGTGCTTTTTTAACCAGGGTTTTCCCTTGCCTCTCCTCCATCAATACCCTTTTTGTGCAAGACCTTAGAGATTGTGGAGACAGGAACTTCATCTCCGGTTGCAGCTACTGACTTCCCTAAGTCAATCAGAGTGATTGTTGAAGTCACGGTAGCCTCTCTTACAAGTGCCTTTCGTCTGCAGTGGGTAAGTTTAGAGGGGTGGTCTGATCTAGGCAGTGTGTCTGTGATTTCATATACCTTCACCTTTTCATGATGGACTGCACTGAGCTCCGAGGTATGTTCAGTGCCTTTGAGATGGTCCTGCACCCTTCACACGATGCACACTTCTCTATTAGCATTTCTCTGACTCGTCTTTTGTCTTCATTTTGGTTTGGTCTGTTGAAAATCTACCAGACTGTTGGACCTTATAGAGAGAGGGGGTATTTATTCAGGTGATTCTCCAATTTTCTACATCAACAAATTGAGGAGTTGGTAAGGTAATATATAGTATTGTACCTTGAGGAAAGTTAGCACAGTAATTACAAAGGGGTTAAATACTTTTTCAGCCTCAAAATTTTGGTTTTTAATCGTCAGTAAATTGTTGAGAGGTTTTGTAATTTTTCTTTTGATTTGACATAATACACAATGTCTTGTAGATTACCTCAAAAATCCCACTTCAATATATTTTAAATTTAGAAAATGAGACAGTAAATTGTGAAAATAGTTGTCAGGGTTGAATACTTTTCCAGGCATTGTATGCATTGTTGCTGTCCAGATGTTCCAGGGTTGAGTGGAGAGCCAATAAAATAGCATCTGCTGTGGACCTGTTGTGATGGTAGCCAATTGGAGCAGATCCAAGTCACATCTCAGCCAGGAGTTGCCATGTTTCATCACCTCAAGGCACGTCATCACATTGAATGTAAGCACTATAAATGATAGTCTTTGTAGCAGGTTACTATGTTCTTCTTAGGTACTGATATAATTGAAGCCTGCTTGAAGTAGGTGGGTACCTCAGACTGCCGAAGCAAAAGGTTAAGGATGTTGGTGAATACTCCAGCCAGTTGATCAGTGCAGGTCTCTAGTACATATCCAGGAACAACATCTGATTTGGGTGTTTTCTGCTGGTTCACCCTCCTGAAGGATGCTGTCACGTTGGCCTCAGAGAGAGAAAGCAAAGGGTCATCAGGGACTGTGGGGGTTCATGAAGGTTCCTCCATGTTTTGATGGTTAAAGCAAGAATAGAAGCAAGAGTCTTGGAGCGATGCCTTCTTGTTACCAATGTCACTTGATATCACTTTGTGAGAGGTGATAGCATTCAAGCCCTGTCACAGCTGCATTCCTCAGAGATTCAAGTTTGGTCCAGAATCACCTCTTCGCGTGTGAGATGGCTTTCTGAAGACCGTACCTGGCCCTCTTGTATCCTACTTGGTTGCCAGACCTGAACACCACTGATCTGGCCCTCAGCAGATTGTGGAGCTCATGGTTCATCCACAGCTTCTGGTTGGGGAAGACTCTGAATGATTTTGTGGGGAGACACATAGCTATGATTGCTTTAAAAAGCTCCGTGACAACCATGGTGTATTCATTCAGATCCACTGGTGAGTCCTTGAACACAGCCCAATCCTGTAGTCACTCCTCTGCCTCCAATAACCTCCTCTTTGTTATCCTTATCTCTGGAGCCTTGCTCTTTAGCCTCTGTCTGTAGGCAGGTAGGAGAAGGGCAGTCAAGTGATCAGATTTCCTGAAATGCAGTCTAGGCATGAAACAGTAGGCATATCTTATTGTAGCACAGCAGAGGTCGAGTGGGTTGGGACCCTTTGTGCTTCAGGTTGTATACTGATGATAACTGGGCAGAGATTTCTCCAAACAAGCCTGACTGAAGTTCCCGACTATGATTTGAAAGGCATCAGGGTGGACTGTTTCTTGTTTGGTCATGCAGCATTTAATACCTCGAGTGCTTGATTAACATCAGCTGTTGGCAGAATGTAACCTGCAGTTAAGTCACAGATGAGAACTTTCTTGGTAAGTAGGATGGTCGGCACTTAATCATTAGATGTTCCAGGTGGGGGAGCAAGAGTGCGACAACACTGCTGTGTCCGAGCGCCAAAGAGAGTTTATTGTGAGGCACAAACCTTCACCTATTGCCTTCTCCGAATCAGCAGTCCAGTCTATCCTCTGTCTTTGAGTCTTAACTACATATCTGGTGTGTCCAGAGTGAGCCATGTCTCCATGAAACACAAAACACAGCAATTCCTCATTTCCCTCCAGTACAGCAATCTTAAGTCCTCAGTCTTGCTCTCCAGCAGCTGTACATTTGCTAACAAAATGCTGGGTAGAGGTACATGCATTCCACTGTAATTTTCATTCCTGAGTAATTTGTTAAGCAGTTAAATGGTAGTTTCTCTTTTTTAACTATCTCCATGAAATTTAGACTAATTGGTGCAGCTACTTAATCATGCCAAAATATACTAATGCATCCCAATTAACCAGAATCCATTGTATTTAACAGCAGTAAATTTAATCGTAATTTTTAATGTTGCAGCACGGAAAGCATCCTATCCAGATGCATCCACAGCTTGGTACAGCAACTGCTCTGCACATGACTGCAGGAAACTGCAGAGTTGTGGACACAGCTCAGCACATCACAGGAGCCAACCTCTACTCCATGGACTCTGACTATACTCCTCATTGTCTCGTTGACATATCCATCATAATCAAAGACCCCAGCCACTCTGAATATTCAGAATCAGGTTTAAAACCACTGGCATATGCTATGAAATGTGTTGTTATATGACAGCAGTACATGGAAATATATAATAATCGTCACCATCATCATCATTATGTGTTGTGTCACATGACATAGGCCATCATGATTATGGCCATGATTGTTCTTGGCAAAGTTTTCTACAGAAGTGGTTTGCCATTGCCTTCTTCCAGGCAAAATAAAAACTGTAAATATCAGTCAGAAGTACATACTGTAAATGTATATTTGAGAAAAGTTATATTAAACAAGTAGTGCAAAAAGAGAACAAAAATGTAGTGAGGTCGTTTTCATGAGTTCAATCCCCATTCAGAAACCTGATGGCAGAGGGGAAGATAGAAATGGCACAGAGAGTGGTCTTCCAGTGAGAAAGTCGAGGATTCAGTTGCAGAGAGAGGTACAGAGGCCCAAGGTTTGGGGCTTTTTAATCAGAACTGTCAGAACGATTTTGTTAAATGCTGAGATGTAGTCAATAAACAGCAGCCTGATGTAAGTACAGGTACCGTCCATGTGATCCAAGACTGTGTGAACAGCCAATGATGTCACATCCTCTGTAGACCTGTTGTGGCAATATGCAAATTGCAGTGGGTCCAGGTCCTTGCTTAGGCAAGAGTTGATTCTGGCCATGACCAACCTCTCAAAGCACTTCATCATTGTAGATGTGCTACTGGATGATAATCGTTAAGGCAGCTCAACCTGCTCTTCTTGGGCACTGGTATGATTGTTGCCCTTTTGAAGCAGGTGGAAACTTTCGACTGTAGCAATGTCTTTGAACACACCCGCCAGAGGGTTGGCACAGATTTTCAGAGCCTTACCAGGTACAACATTGGAGCCTGAAGCCTTGTGAGGGTTCACCCTCCTGAAAGACATTCTGATGTCGTCCTCTGAGACAGAGATTACAGGGTCACTGGATAATGCACCCTGTGACTCTCTTCTGTCCTCTCCAACTTCCCACTGGATATTAGATACAAAAGCCTGAAAACACATACCACCAGACTCAACCTCAGCTTCTATACCACTGTTATGTCTATTGAATATTTCCCTGCTACGATAAAATGGACTTGGCCTCATGGTCTCCTCATTGGGCCTTGCACCTTATGTCTATCTGCACCAAGGATCGTCAACTTGTTGTTTTGGAGAGGCTTTGTGCGTTCCTCAGATCGAAGAGTGACATAGTCTGGAGCTTAGCTCCTGGTAGGGTCACCTCTGGTGGTAATATTAAGGGTGAGGTTCCAGACAAAGAGCAATCCAACAAATACATCAGCAGTGGAGCTGGCAAAAATGATGACACATCACAACAGCAGTGAAGGGTCCAGAGTCATCTTGCATTCCATGGACCCTGACCCAGGACTATTAAGGACCGCTTGGTGGCTGCCCATACATCAGCCTCCCCATGGTAAACAAAGTCACGCACAGGCATTAAGGGAATAACGCCTCAGAAGAACGATACACTCGACTCGTGTAATCGCACTTTCTCTGTACTGTTATCACTTCATTCTGTTACTGGTTTACCTTGTGCTACCTCAATGCATTTTTGTAATGAATCAATCTGTGTGAGTGGCATGCAGGACAAGTTTTTCGCTGTAGCTCAGTACATGTGACAATAATAAAGGAATTTACCTATTTAATAAGAGGGATAAAAAAACAATATTCTAAACATCTGAAAGATCCAGCGAATAAATACACCAATCAGTGTTACAATGAACCAAATCAAAAAAAAATTAGCATGTTTTGTGTTTAGTAAACCATCTAATCAGGTGACCTGACAGTCTAAACATTGCAAAGCTATCCCCAGATTATAATGGTATAAACAGAAAACAGCTCAAAAACTACTTGAAATTAAATTTTGAAACCAAGGAAAATGAAAAATGCAAACTTTTTACCAATTAATTTTTTCTTGCAAAGCACGTATCTGATATCTCAGGATGCAATCTTTCCCATGCCATATCTCTTGCTGTTAACTGTCAATCGTAGAACCTCAAATACAATAACCTTTTTCATTTGCTCCCTCCCTGTGCAGTGACACCCAGTGGATGCCCTGCCATCTCTGGCCACAGTGGCACCAGCTTATCAGCAGCGGAATCAATCTGTGTGCATCTTCGTGTTGCTATTAATTACAACGCTGTTTCTTCGATTCTTGGGGTTTGTATACTTAGCCTGCACTATTCAGATTAAATCAGTAAATGGAAGGCATACGTTGCAAACCTAATGTAAGGTCAAATGCCAACTACTGGGGATTTCTGGGCAAACATTGACGACCGCATTGAAATCAATGGGTATCATATCCACATTAGAGTCAAGGAGTTCCACAGCACAGATACAAGCCCTTTGGCCCATCGTGTCGATGCCAACCATCAAATAACATTCCATAGTAATCAATCAAGTTCTCATCCAGATAGCGCTTATATGAGTAGCTTTTGTTCCCAGCAGAAGTGCATTCCAGAAATATTCTAGCAAACTTCAAAAGCCAATCTACTTTACTTAAGCCCACTTCAAATGATACATTTTGTAAACCCAGTCATATAATTTACACATAATGCAATAGTTGAAAATAAGAATGAATCTTTTAATCAAATGGTTAGATGATGATCGCATCAGGAGAGCAGGGTTTTGGAATGAATGCAGCTTTAATTCTGACATCAGCAGCGTACGTCAAGACCGGTCATATGACCTCAAGAGTGTGACTCTGAACGCCGAATCGCACAGAATCCGACAACAGGTCAGACCGTTGACCTCAGTCTGGAGTCCGGCACTGATAGGCACTGAGTGGTTTTCGTTGTGGCCACATATCGACCATACATGGCAGACTAACTTCAGTCTTGTCAATTGCTCTAAGATGTTTGATTGGTCCAAAAGAGGAAATTAAAGAGGAAAAGGCTCCTCTAATATTAATGCAGTGACAGATTTTCATCCAAATGGCCCTCTCAGAAAATAGAATGTAATTATTATACAGTACATCCCCCATACACATCTTTAAATCAACACTATATGCCATTTATAAACATTAACCCTCATTTCACCTTACTGTCATAAAATAATGGCCAATGATGTAATATATGCAATAAATCAGATTTTGTTCAAATTATTTCTATATGACACTGAAAGTAATTTTAATCTTCTAAGTGCATTTTTCTGTTCGGAGGACAAACTTATCTCTATGAGACAGTAAGTTCACATCAAACTTTGCTTTAACAAAATAACAACAGTGAAAGTAAAGATGGTGTTATGTCAGGCAATGCAACGCTGTGTATTTCTCACACCTTCAGCAATCAAAGGAAACTAACTTCTGGGAACATCATTTAACGGCCTTTGGAGTGACATTACCATTACTGTGAAATTTAGTTCTCAGTAGCTCAAAGGCAAACAGACAAAGTGCAGTACAAGGAAGCTTCAAATTTTATTTTCCCTTTATGGGATGAAAATTGTGCCCATACTTTAAAGTTTAGGTGATCTATCCTGCCAGTCTTCTGCCCATGCTTTGAAAAAGAAAATTACTCCTGCTAGTAATGGAATAATAAATTCTTCAGGTCACGTTGACATGGGAAACTTTGGCAACAGATGCAGTGTCCTGAGACAGCACCAGAGTTAGGTGATATTAGAAAGGTGAGGCTAATCAGTTTTAGTGTTCATAAGACATAGGAGCAGAACTAGGCTATTCAGGCCATTGAGTCTCCTCCACGGTTGATTTATTTTCCCCATTATTAGGAAAATATCTGGCTAGGATCTTTATGTCCTTGTTGTCCACGGGAATGGTACCGGAGGATTGGAGGGAGGCAAATGTTGTCCCCTTGTTCAAAAAAGGTAGTAGGGATAGTCCGGGTAATTATAGACCAGTGAGCCTTATGTCTGTGGTGGGAAAGCTGTTGGAAAAGGTTCTTAGAGATACGATCTCTGGGCATTTAGAGAATCATGGTCTGATCAGGGACAGTCAGCATGGCTTTGTGAAGAGCAGATCGTGTCTAACAAGCCTGATAGAGTTCTTTGAGGAGGTGACCAGGCATATAGATGAGGGTAGTGCAGTGGATGTGATCTATATGGATTTTAGTAAGGCATTTGACAAGGTTCCACACAGTAGGCTTATTCAGAAAGTCAGAAGGCATGGGATCCAGGGAAGTTTGGCCAGGTGGATTCAGAATTGGCTTGCCTGCAGAAGGCAGAGGGTCGTGGTGGAGGGAGTACATTCAGATTGGAGGTTTGTGACTAGTGGTGTCCCACAAGGATCAGTTCTGGGACCTCTATTTTCGTGATTTTTATTAACGACCTGGATGTGGGGGTAGAAGGGTGGGTTGGCAAATTTGCAGATGACACAAAGGTTGGTGGTGTTGTAGGTAGTGTAGAGGATTGTTGAAGATTGCAGAGAGACATTGATAGGATACAGAAGTGGGCAGAGAAATGGCAGATGGAGTTCAACCCGGAGAAGTGTGAGGTGGTACACTTTGGAAGGACAAACTCCAAGGCAGATTACAAAGTAAATGGCAGGATACTTGGTAGTGTGGAGGAGCAGAGGGATCTGGGGGTACATGTCCACAGATCCCTGAAAGTTGCCTCACAGGTAGATAGGGTAGTTAAGAAAGCTTATGGGGTGTTAGCTCTCATAAGTCGAGGGATAGAGTTTAAGAGTCGTGATGTAATGATGCAGCTCTGTAAACCTCTGGTTAGGCCACACTTGGAGTACTGTGTCCAGTTCTGGTCACCTCACTATAGGAAGGACGTGGAAGCATTGGAAAGGGTACAGAGAAGATTTACCAGGATGCTGCCTGGTTTGGAGAGTATGGATTATGATCAGAGATTAAGGGAGCTAGGGCTTTACTCTTTGGAGAGAAGGAGGATGAGAGGAGACATGACAGAGGTGTACAAGATAATAAGAGGAATAGATAGAGTGGATAGCCAGCGCCTCTTCCCCAGGGCACCACTGCTCAATACAAGACGACATGGCTTTAAGGTAAGGGGTGGGAAGTTCAAGGGGAATATTAGAGGAAGGTTTTTTACTCAGAGAGTGGTTGGTGCGTAGAATGCACTGCCTGAGTCAGTGGTGGAAGCAGATACACTAGTGAAGTTTAAGAGACTACTAGACAGGTATATGGAGGAATTTAAGATGGGGGCTTATATGGCAGGCAGGGTTTGAGGGTCGGCACAACATTGTGGGCTGAAGGGCCTGTAACGTGCTGTACTAATCTATGTTCTATGTTCTATTAACCCCATTCTCCTGCCTTCTTCCCACAATGTTTGTTGTTCTTTCTAATCAAGAACCTATCAACCTCTGCTTTAATTATACTCAATGACTTGGCTTCCACAGCCATCTCTGGCAATGAATTCACCACCTTCTGACTAAGAAATACCTCCTCATCTTTGTTCTAAAGGGACATCTATTCTGAGGCTGTCCCTGTTGTTTACACCAGATGGGAGAGTCTGAAACTAGAGTGCATAGATTTACAGTGAAAGGACAGAAAATTAAAGGGAACCTGAAGGCCAGGTTTTTCCAGACAGTGGGTCATGGGTAAATGGAATGAGTTGCCAGAGTAGGCAACAGAGGTGGGTTCAATTTCAATCGCCAGGTACATGGATAGGAAAGGTTTAGAGGAATATATGCCATACACAGGGAAAAGGAATGAGCTTGGTAGACAATTTGGTCAGCATGGACATGTTGGGCCAAAAGGCATCTTTCCATTCTCTGTAACACTATGTCTCTATGACTATAACTCAAAGGCATCTGCTCCCTAATTCCTGGAAAGACATTTCCATATTCATTTGTGACCGAAGTGACTTTTTGAATTGAAGCAATCTTCATTATGCTGACACAATGAACATTATTTAGTTCCATCTGCCAAATGCTATTACCCTTGATTTTAACTGTACTCTATGAAGATTAATAGTTTGCTTTGGGATATCCTCCTGAGAATTAAGATGGCAGCAGCTACAGCATACGGTATTCTGAATCTGAAACTGTTCTGCCTCACAATTGGCTTCTTATCCACTGCAGGACTTACAACGTTCATTTTACTTATTGATTGAAATGATTTTCCAAAACAAAGACTGTCCACTCTCTTCCAGTGGCAGGACGTTTCTTTTCAATCTCCTTTGTTGCCATCAACAGTGTTCATAGAACATAGAACACAGAATAGTACAGCACAGTACAGGCCCTTCGGCCCACAATGTTGTGCCGACCCTCAAACCCTGCCTCCCATATAAGCCTCCCTCCAATCCTCCGGTACCATTCCCGTGGACAACGAGAAGTACCTTCCTTGTCCTACCATTTCTCATGTACTTCACCACACAAACTTCCTGTTTTTGGTTGCTAAAGCATAAAAACTAATTAAAAGGAAAACAAGGGAGCCACGAGATAACTTGTGTATGTTCATTTTTATTTTAAGTGAGATGGTTACGTATCATGCGGTAGTGTTATGACGTACGTAAATCACGTATTTTTACATATAACGTAATGAATTATTTAAGCAACTAAGGAATGCTTAGTCAAACAATATATTTACAATATTTCTCAAATATTACAGGAAATATTAAATACACAACACTCCTCCCTACTTAGCTATAAACTCCAACTCAATATAGAATGCACCTCAACTATATAAACAGTATACTATATAATATAATACAACTACTATATAGTCATCTAGAAACATTGTAAAGTTAAAATGGTCCCACTCAGGCCTAAAGATTTAATTGCTGCGGAGGCTTTCTTACTTTTGTGGCATAACGTGTTTCCTGATAACGGTGATCACTCTGCTTGGCAGGTGAGATTGTGGCTGTGAAACAATCTCAGGTTCTGGGGCCTCCTCCGTGGTGGTTGTAGGAGTTGACTCTGGGACTGCAGGGAGTGGTTCTGACAGCTCTGGACACCTTTCCTCTGGATGTGTTGCCATCCCAAACAGCCTCACTGGACGACGTGGTTAACTGGATCAGCAAATTTGCGGATGACACTAAGATTGAGGGTATAGTTGGGGTGTAGCGAGGAAGGCTATCACGGCCTACAGTGTGATTTGGACCAGCTGGAAAAATGGGTTGAAAAATGGCAGATGGAATTCAATGCAAACAAGCGCGAGGTTTTGCACTTCAGTAGGACCAGCCAGGGTAAATCTTACACAGTGAACGGTAGGGCACTGAGGAATGTGGTAGTACAAAAGAATCTAGGAATACTGGTCTATAATTCATTGAAAGTGATGTTACAGGTAGATAGGCTCGTAAAGAAAGCTTTTGGCACATTGGCCTTCATAAATCAAAGTACTGAGTACAACAGATGGGATGTTATGCTCAAGTTGTATAAGACATTGGTGAGGCTTAATTTGGAGTATTGTGTGCAATTTTGGTCATCTACCTACAGGAAAGATGTAAACAAGGTTGAAAGAATACAGAGAAAATTTACAAGGATCTTGCCCAGTCTGGAAGAACTGAGTTCTATGGGAAGATTGAATAGGTCAGGACTTTATATGGAGCATAGAAGACTGAGAGATTTGATAGAGGTGTACAAAATTATGAGGGTTATAGATAGGGTAAATGCACGCAGGCTTTTTCCCACTGAGGTTGGATGGAACTACAACTAGAGGTTATGGGTTAAAGGTGAAAGGTGAAAATTTAAGGGGAACATGGCAGGAAACTTCTTCACAGAGGGTGGTGAGAGTGTGGAACCAGCCACCAGAGCCAGTGATGCATGCGAGCTTAATTTCAACGTTTAAGGGAGGTTTGGATATGTACATGGATTGTAGGGATATGCAGGCCTATGGTCCCGGTGCAGGTCAATGGAAGTAGACAGTTTAAATAGTTTGGCACAGACTAGATGAGCCGAAGGGTCTGCTTCTGAGCTGTACTTCTCCATGACTCTCTGACTCCATATGCATCATAATGTGTGTTTGAATCACCATTTCCTTTACCTTTCTGAAGACTCCTCACACTGCTTTGTCCATTGCTGTTTCTTCCCAATCTGTAGTAATGAGTTCAAATGACAGCAGCTAGTGGCAGGAACCTGTCATAGTAATTAACTAATCCTAAAAAGGACCACAAGTGTGGCATGTACTTTGGCCATGGAACATCCACCACTGCTTGAATTTTCTCAGCACACTTGTGTAATTCTTGTGCCTGGTTTAAAGAATTCATTCTTGTTACATCACTGTGCTCTAATCTTTTTAACACTGCCTTAAGACTTTGACGATGTTCCTTGTCATCCTTACCAATCGTAATGATGTCACCAAGGTAACAATGAGTGCCTGGGCGGGCTCGCAGCACCTGATTACAGCTTCTGCCAGATGCGACTCCAAAAATAAGCCTATTAAAGCAGTAAAGCCCTTTGTGACTATTTATGGTGAGAAACACTTTGAGCTCTTCTTGTGTCTCCATCTGTACGTGGTCCTCAGCTAAGTCCACTTTGCTGAAGTGTTTTCTCCCAGAGAGGCTTACAAAGATATCCCCTATCCTGGGCAGAGGGTATTGATCCACTTTTAGTACTGGGTTGATGGTGACCTTAAAATCACCACAGATCCTGACAGACCCATTCTTCTTGTCTTCTGGGATGACCAGCATTTCCAATAGGCTCCACTTAACCTTGGAGAGAAGTTCTTTCAGCTTTTATGCCATCTAGCTCTCCGGCTACTTTATCACGGATGGTATAAGGAACCAGACTGTCTTTGCAAAATTTAGGTGTGGCATTTTCATTTAATGCTATTTTATCCCGGATATGTTTGAGTTTGCCAGTGCCATCCTTGAACACTGCTGTGGCATCATCCAGTATCTTTCTTATCTCACTTGCAGTTGATTTTATTGCAGGGGATGTGGCATGGAAATGGTGGCTGGATCTCCAATCTTTTCTCTAGTATAAATTCTTAGTTGGATATCTGCAGACTTTAGTTCAGTTACTGCAAAATGCAACTCAGACTCTTTGAGTGGAATGACTGAAACAGCCAATCCATTGTCCAATTCCAGTTTAATTAATTTGCTATTCAATTCTGATGTAAGCCGTACTCTTAGTTTTCACACTGTAAATCTCAAGGATACGCAGTCCTGTATCACACTCATCATTATCAGATTTTTCATCAATGGCATGCAGATCAGTGCTCCTTTTGAGACTGTAACTTGACTTTTTATCTTTATGTCTTCCCTGTTCAGTCCATTGATTTCAGTCTGGCCAACAAGCTTTTTGTATGTGTCCTACTTTGTTGCATTTTCTGCAAGTTTCACCCTTAAATCTGCATTGGGCTGGTGTATGTGAGCCCCTGCCACAACAGTAACACAATTTGTCCTGCCATGCCAGTTTCTGTTTAGATGTTGAAAATTTGTTGCAACGTCCATTGCTGACTGCAACTCAGTTGCATCACTGACTGCTGTTTCCATTGATACAGCTATTTCAACTGCTCTTTTAAAAGTAAGTTGTGCTTCAGCTAGGGGCTGTTTTGAATGTTTTCTTGTAAGATTCCACAAACTAAGTGATCTCTCAGTACATCATTAAGCCCATTACCCAACTGACAATGCTCAATCTCTTCAATTCAGCCACATGTGGTGAAATGGACTCCCCTCCTTTCTGATTCCACTTATGAAACCCAAGTATTTTGAATCAATTATAGGTTTAGTTCTAAATTTTCTTCTATTACTTTTACAATACAGCAAAGCTCATTTTGTCTGGTTTGGCTGGAGCAGTTAAACTTCGAAGCAAACGGTATGCTTTTAAACACAATGCACTTTGCAAAATTGCTACACTTTTCATACTGGCTATTTCATTTGCTTCAAAATACTGCTCAATTCACTCAGTATACAAAATCCAGTTACCTGTTGTGGAATCAAACACGTCAATCTTTCCCATGTAGCCAGCCATTTCAGCTGGTTTTTTTTAATGATTATTATACTCACTGTTTATGAATCCATGAATTCTTCCATTTCCTGCCTTTTTTGACTTGATCATTTTTCCTTTTGTAAAGAAAACTTGCTGCTCTGAAGAAAAAAAATGTGCTGCTCTCCTTTTTTTTTACTTGACCGTTTCTCTGCGCTTCTTTTTCATCTCAAACATCTTGCTGCACTCCAACGGGTAAGTGGTCATCTGGGATTCATTTTAGAAATACCTCATCACCACTGTTATGTTTTGTATTTTCCAAAACATAAGAATTAATTGAAAGGAAAACAAGGGAGCTGGGAGATAACTTGTGTACATTGTATTTTTATTATAAGCGAGGTGCGCGCACATATTATGTGGTAGCGTCATGAGGTATGCAGTTGACATATTTTTACAGAAGACCATAAGATAGAGGAGCGGAATTAGGCCATTTGCCCCATCGAATCTGCTCCGCCATTTCATCATGGCTGATCCATTTTTCTTCTCAGCTCCAATCTCCTGCCTCCTCCCCCACCATATCCCTTCATGTCCTGACCACTCAATAATCTATCAGCCTCTGCCTTAAATATGCATAAAGGCCTGGCTTCACAAATAACCCATAATGAATTATTTAAACAAATAAAGAATGCTTAATCTACAACACTTTTATAATACCATTCAAATATTGCTGAAATATTAAATATACAACAGCTATCCAACATTTCTGACTTGGCTCAGTTCTGGACAGCTCCGAAAATTTGCATGTCGATATTCACTTTTATAGTTACTTCTATCTCAATAAGACTAATTATCTGGCACCTTCAGGATTTTGGCAGTGCTGGGCTGGCAGATTTTCTGGTTTGTTAGTACTCCAACAAATATTTTGTGTGTGTGTGTGTGTGTGTGTGTGTGTGTGTGTGTGTTTGTGTGTGTGTGTGTGTGTGTGTGTTTGTGTGTGTGTGTGTGTGTGTGTGTGTGTGTTTTTAAGGATGCTCCGTGGTAGTGTAATTAATTTTCTAGTGAATAGGGTGGATTTAAAGATGGGTGGGAAACAGCACCCATTAAAGAAAGCCTGAGAAAAATGGGCTGAGAGAGTTTAAAAGGCATACAGTATGAGGGAAAAATGTCTTACAAGTTTAAGTGGAGTGCAGGATAAAAACTCCTCTGGGTTAGAGTCTGAGAAATTGGGCACCAGCATGCTTAAAGGGGTCTGGGAACTGAGACCTCAGTGAACTTAAAGAGAATACCTGGTGAATGAGATACTGAACCATCAGGATTTCCAAACAATGGGATAGAAGATTTTCAGAGCTTGACTGGAGTATCCTTTACCTTATTCAATTCCTTAAATAAACTATTTCCCATGAGTGAGTGTTTCAAATCTGCAGAATTTCAGTTATCGGCTAACAGTATAAGATGGACTTTTGAGCTCACAGTCCACCTTGTTATAGCCTTGGATGTTATCTGTCTACCAGCACAACACTGTCTCGGTAACTGTAGCACTTTGTTCTCCGCACTGGTACAGTTTTCCCTTATACTACCTCATTACCCAGCTGTAATGAAATCTGGATGGATAGCACACAAAACAAGTTTTTCCACTGTACCTCGATAAACATGACAATAATAAACCAATTCAAAATTTATAATCTCCACTCCACGAAAAATGTATCAAAGGAGTCTCCCTGCTCTTATTTGCTCATAAACAACTATAATGGTCTGCTGTTTCATTTTCAGGTGGTTGCAATGAAATCATAATGTGTCATATGTACAGTTCAATGTATCATCTGAGGCCTTTAATGTAGGCGACAATTTTCACACCAGATCACCAATGAAATACAATAATATCTTTACTCAACCATGATATCAGGGAGGAGGTACCAGAGCCTGAAGACGCAAACTCAGTGATTCAGATTCTTCCCCCGCCATCAGCTTTCTAAATGGTCCATGAATCCTTGAACAGCACCTTGTTACTCCTTTTGTTTCCCACTATTTATTTATTTTGTAGTTTATAGATTTTTATATCTTTGCACTGTACTGTTTTTAACAAAATATACTTCATTCAAAAATAAAATTATGTACAATAAACCATTCAATGACTGTCAATCCTTTTCAGATGTTTCCATTTTGTACTGTACTGTTGCTGCAAAACAGCAAATTTCACATCATGTGTCAGTAATGATAATTCTGATTCTGGCTTATTTGGCATAGCCAAGTCACTATACAGTGATGGGGAGGGAAGAGGGATGAGCAAGAGGCTGGAAGCAGCAGAAGAGCCATTAAACAGTTCCTTCGTGGCACAAGATGAGCGGACTCAGATCCATTCTGGGCCACTCTGAGTTATTCTTTAGCCCGCCATTCTCTTTCATTAAACGCAACGTGAGTCACGTGACACTAAGCATCATACTCACCACTGAGCGTTTGTGCAGTCACACCACAATAAGAATGAAACCTTTAGTTTACCTGCAAGTGCTGCTTTTCTGCATTACTTCAGCCCGATGGTATCCCGACAACTTGCAAAATCCATCATTACTGTAGACTACTGGCCAGTCTACAATCTGAGCATTTCCAAGTAAAAAACTTGTTTCTATAAATGTAAGAAAAGAATTACAAATCAGGATAGGGTAATACTTTGTGCCATTCTTCAATGCTTTGTTTAGCTACATTTAAGATAATCGTCTACTATTAATATTTATTTAAGTATTTTCTGCAGCACCCTTGCATTAACATAATTATTAAGAGCTTCATGTTCCTAGGTGTGAACGTCACTTTGAAGCCACGGCTAAGAAGGCTCCCAATTACTTCTTCAGAAGGCTAAAAAAAATTTGAAATTTGAAATTACGCTTTGAAACTCACCATTTTTTTTTATCAAAGCACCGTAGAAAGCTTCCTATCCAAATGCATCGTCTCAAACCCTCTGCCTGTGACCACAAGAAACTACAAAGAGTTGTGGACACGGCTCAGCACATCACAGAAACCAGCCTTCCCTCCACGGAATCTGTCTACACTTCTCACTGCTTTAATAAATAATCAGAGACCCCACCCACCCCAGACATCCTCTCTTCTCCCCCCTGCCATCTCCCATCGTACAAAAACCCAAGCACACGTACCACCAGGCTCAGGGACGGCGTCCATTTCACTTTTCTAAGCATTGAACAATTCCCTGGTAAGATAAATTGGATGCTTGACCTCACAATCTATCTCTTCATGGCCTGCACCTTAAGATTGAGCTGCACTGCACTTTCACTGTAATTGTTATACATTATTCTGCATCCTGTTATTGATTCATTACCTCACTGCACTGTTGTAATGAATTCATCTGTAATGAAAGTGTGCAATGCTGTATCTCAGTACACATGACAATAAGAAACCAATTAAGCAATCCAAACAAGAGTTTCCAACATATTATTGATTTATACTCTACCAGGTTAAATTAGTAACATCCAAAATATTTTATGACATGTAATCTGGAACTATCTGAGTGAATAAAACTTTTCCTGAACTACCTGTGGTAAACTAGGCGGACATATCTTAACCTCCCTCGGCGATCCCCTTGTCCATTCATCCCTCTCCAATAATCTCCTTCCTGGCACTTATCCCTGCAAGCAGCCTATGTGCTACACCTGCCGGTACACCTCCCTTACCACCATTCAGGGCCCCAAACAGTCCTCCCCGGTGAGGCAACACTTCACCTGCCGATCTGCTAGGGTTGACTATAGTGTCCAGAGCTCCCAGTGCAGCTTCCTCTACATTGGTGAGACCCGTCATAGACGGGGAGACCGCTTCGTCGAGCACTCTGCTCCATCCGCCAAAAGTGGAACTTCCCAGTGGCCAAACATTTTAATTCCAATTCCCATTCCCATTCTGACATGTCGGTCCAGAGCCTTTACTTCTGCCACGAGGAGGCCACCCTCAGGATAGGGAGCAACACCTTATATTCCGTCTTGGTAGCCTCCAACGTGATTGCATGAATATCAATTTCTCCTTCCAATTTAAAAAATGTTTCCCTCCCCCTTCCATCTTCTTCTATACTCCACTCTGGCTTTTTTATCCCTTCTTATCCTGTCACTTCCCACTGCATCCCCTCCTCCTTCCCTTTCTCCTATGGTCCACCTTCCTCTCCTATCAGATTCCTTCTTCTCCAGCCCTTTACCTTTCCCACCCACCTGGCTTCACCTGTCACCTTCCAGCAAGCCTCCTTCCACTCCCCCCCACGTTTTACTCTGACGCCTTCCCCCTTCCTTTTCAGTCCTGAAGAGGGGTAGTGGCCCGAAATGTCGACTGTTTATTCATTTCCACAGATGAATGCCTGACCTGCTCAGTTCCTCCAGCATTAGGTGTGTGTGTTGCCCTGGATTTTCAGCATTGGCAGACACTCTCATATTAGCAGTTCTTCATGAGTTACTTTCCCTTTATTAATGATCAGCCAACAGCAGAATGCATATGGTTACTGTAATGGTTTACTGTAGCATCATCACAACAGGAACTCTTTCCCAATGAATAAAATGTAGCCTACAACCCCAGATCCAATCTAAACAAGCAGCATGTGGGCTAGTACTGCTCGAGGAAAGCTCATGAGCTACTGTCGATTTGTAACCATCTCTAATTATAACTTTCTCTAATTGCCAGGTAATTTGGTGATAACTTTATACAAGATTGATCCTAAAAAATCAAACCTTTTAGAATCCTTCTTGCTACGTGGACTCTTGTTCCACAGTTTGTAGATGTACTGACAGGAATAAAGCTGACAGTGGTTCATCTTTGCACTGAGGTAGTAATGAGTACATTTAACAACATCACCATCTCCCAAAGTGCTTAATAGCTAATTAAATTGTTTTATCAAAATGGACCGAGTATTGAAAAGTAGGAAACTTGGCAACTGATTTGTGTGATGTTTATTATTAAATATGCTTTTTTATTATTTCTCCAAGTGAAGTTCTACCAAGTTTTGACATGTTTTGCACAAGTTTTCTCTTTTTCAAATTGCTCCCTCTAGAAATAAACCAGTGCTTGGTTTCCTATTTTGCATGCCAACCTGTGGGGAGTAAATTATTGATTCTTCAAGATCCCTTTATTCCGTTGGTCCTTAGTGACATTTTCTTGTCACAAAGTGTAATCGGCTCTGCTTTGGATCTCATTTACTAATTATACAGCAATTCTCTCAGCTAATTATCTGAGAACAAGTTATCTTTTAACTTATTGCAGCCTTCCTCTGTACTGGCTGTTTCCCCAGCCCTCTCCATTATGATGTCATGCAGAAATTTAGATATGTTGTTCTTGACTCCAGATTCGAAACCATTGTGACAATTTGTGAAAAAGGCGGCTGTGTCGGTAAATGGAATTTCACTTTCTACTCTGTGCCTCTGAGTAGTTACATTTTACCTCAGGGTGTCACAGCAGAAAGGTCAAGGGGGAGATTCCAGACAAAGAGTGATCCAACCAGAAGATGATTCAAGATCTCAGGTTGTTCAATGTCATTTCCAGTACACAAGTGTAAAGGAGAGCAAAATAATTGTTACTCCTGATCTAATGCAGGACAAAAAAAAAACAGAATAACATGATTTTAAAAAAACACAATAAATGTAAGTACGTAAGATAGCTTATATTCATTGATTGATTGTATGTACGTAAAGTGACGCTAGGCACAGGAGTGTTTGTGCATAAGGTGATTCTAACAGGAAATGATGAAGTAGTGGTGGTAGGGTTGTTACTGGGTGGGTGTGGTGGGGTTGTTATTGGTGGAGGTATTGATCAGTCTTACTGCTTCGGGAAAGTAACTGTTTTTAAGTCTAGTGGTCCTGGTGTGGATGCAATGTAGCATCCTCCCTGATAGGAGTGGGACAAACAGTTCACGAGCAGGATGGGTAGGTTCCTTCATGATACGGCAGGCATTTTTCTGGCTCCCTTCTGTATCCATGCCCTTGATGGTGGGTAAGCTGGAGCAGGTGATGCGTTGGGCAGTTTCGGCTATCCCTTGTCGAGCCTTCCTCTCTGCCACAGTGCAGTTTCTACAGCATGCGGTGATGCAGCATATCAGCATGCTCTCTGCTGTGCGTCTGTGAGTATTGATGTGCATAGTCCAGCTCCCTTCAGCCTCCTCAGGAAGTAGAGGCGTCGGTGAGCTTTCTTGATGGTGGAGGATGTGGTCTGAGACCGTGAGAAGTTCTGTGAGATGTGCACTCCCAGGAGTTCGTAACTGCTCGCAGTTTCTCCTGCTGTGCCACAGGTGGAAAGATGAGTGTGAGTGATGTGAGTTTTCCTGAAGATGATAACCATCTCCTTTGCTTTGTTGACATTAAGGATGAGGTTATTTGCCTGGCACCAGGCCTCAAGCTCTTCCACCTCCTCTCTGGAGGCTTTCTCATCATCGTTGGTGATGGGCCCCACTATTGTTGCGTCATCGTCGAACTTGACAATGTGATCACTCGGGTGTCTGGGCTCAAGCACACAGCCCAGGGGAGCACCGGTGTTATGGATGATGGGGAGGGCAGAGTGAGTATGCATCCTGACTGTCTGAGGTGTGTTGGTTAGGAGGTCCAACTCCCAGTTGCACAGGGTGTATTTAGACCGAGGAGTGCCGAAATGAAGCCCGGAAACAGCATTCAGGCATAAGTGTCCTTGTTTTCTAGGTGTGTCAGGGCCAGGTACATGACAGATGCTATGGTATCTGTTGTAGAGCAGTTCTGCTGGTAAACGTTGGTGAGTGTCCAGTGTGGCAGGAATCGAGTTTGTGATATGTGCCATTACCAGCTATTCAAAGCACTTCATGATCATTGGCATCAGTGCCAATGGGTAGTAGTCATTTAGTTCAGAGATGGCACATCACAAAGGCTGCAACAGTGAAGGGATCCCAGTTATCTTGCATTCTATGCCACTGGACCCTGAACTCAGTCTTTCAAGGACCACGTGGCGACTGCAAGCGCATCAACCTCCCCATGTTAAACAAAGTCACACACAGGCATTCTTCATTAAGGGAATCCGCCCTAGCATACTGGACTAAGTCCTGTGGTGATCAGCAAGTGGCAAAGGAGGCAGGATTGTAAAGTCTGGATCCACTCAGCTCACCCACACTACACAGGAATGTGTGGATCCCGGATCAGCCTTCAAAGAGCCACTCCCTTAGGAGAACATTATAGTTGACTCGGTGATCACACTCCTTCTACACAGCTCCAGTAACCCCAGCTCAATCCCAACCACTGAGTTGTCGGGTGTCCCTGTAATTATGTGTGTTTCCCTAGATGCTTCATTTTCTCTCACAATCCAAAATCACAACGGTTAGAAAGGAATTGGATCCCCTTAAGTTCTCCCAAGTTTGCAGGTGAGTGGTAGAACCTTTGGGGAGTAGTGGGAATGTGCAAAGAATAAAATGGATTCATGGAGGCCTGGTGACTGGCTGACAGTATAGAAGG
The DNA here is from genome assembly GCF_963921235.1 of Mobula hypostoma. Classification (NCBI taxonomy): domain Eukaryota; kingdom Metazoa; phylum Chordata; class Chondrichthyes; order Myliobatiformes; family Myliobatidae; genus Mobula; species Mobula hypostoma. Next base: position 35,161,842 of record NC_086097.1, on the reverse strand, counting down.
GTCCGTGCTATGTGACACCGTAACTTCATTCTCTGATTTCAGCCTGAGACTAGCTTGTCTGAGCTCAAGCCTGCAACTGTGCCCTGACTGCTTCATAAATAAGACCCGAAGACATAGGAGCAGAATTAGGTCATTTGGCCCATTGTTAGTCCACTTCACCATTCGATCTATTTTCCCTCTCAACTCCATTCTTCCGCCTTCACCCTGTAACCTTTGACACCCTGGCTAATCAAAAACTTTTGAACCTCTGACTTAAATATAGTGACTTGGCTTCTCAGTCATCTGAGGCAACGGGCTGCACTTTCCAGTAAAAGATGTATGGCTTTAAATTTCATATTTTCAAAAGCAAGCACAATTTTCAGGCCACACACATGAAAGTTGCTGGTGAACGCAGCAGGCCAAGCAGCATCTGGAGGAAGAGGTGCAGTCGACGTTTCAGGCCGAGACCCTTCGTCAGGACTAACTGAAGGAAGAGTGCCAATAATTAGTAATAGGCATAGCTTTAAAAGAACATCTGACAGATTTTGCAAGCTGAATTCAAGATTTAAGGCTCTGAAAGTAGGTTTTTACATAGCTCAGCTCTAAATTACAGTAGCAAGTATAGCAACACCAGTCTGCTCAATGTAGTTTACTGGGGATCGAGACAGCAAGACGTTGCTTTCACAACCTGAAGGCACATTTCAGATTCAGATGGCAGCTCGCAGATGCTCTTATTTAATCGTTTATCTGCCCTCGCCCAAGTTTGCTGTACCAGTTGCATGTAAATTATGACAAGGATGATTAGCCTTACTACTATCTTGAGAGCAAATGTTAAAAGGACAAATTTAAGAGTACCAGATCGGAATGCACACAGCATTCAAAATGAGGTAGGTGAATTAATGGCACAATTTGCAGTAAATGTATATAATTTAGTGCTATTCCGTGGCTACCGGGTGACCAAATTTGGAGCAAAGACAGTAAGTATTTATGAAAGAGAGACAAACATTGATAAGTGATGAGAAGAGAGCAGCTGTGAGAAACAGGTTATGACGTAGAAGTGAAATCTGAGTGACATATTAAAGTTAGTGAACATTCAATCAGAATCACAGTCAATATCATTGGCATAGGTCATGAAATTTGTTGTTTTATGGCAGCAGTACATTGCAATATACAATAATAAAAAACTGTAAATTACAATAAGAAATACTGTAATATATATTCAATAAAGTAAGTCGTGCAAAAAGAGAGCAAAAAAATATTGAATGTTCATGGATTCAGTGTCCTTTCAGAAGTCTGATGGTGGAAGGGAAGAAGCTGTTCCTGAATCATCATCCTCCTTGATGGTAGCAGTGAGAAAGCTGTTTGTTCTGGGTGATAAGGGCCCTTAACGATGGATGCCACCTTCTTGAGGCATTGTCTTTTGAAGATGTCCTCAGTACTGTGGAGGCTAGTGCCCATAATGGAGCTGGCTGAGTTTACGACTTTCTGCAGCTTTTTCCAATCTTGTGCAGTGGCTCCTCCCTACCAGATGGTGATGCAACCAGTGAGAACCAGTGTCTCCACAGTACATCTGTAGAAATCTGCGAGAGTCTTTGGTGACATACCAAATGTCCTCAAATTTCTAATGAGCCGCTGTCGTGCCTTGTTTGTAATTGCATCGTGAGGATGAGGTTGAGTACAGGGCTACGGTAGGAAACTTTGTCACATGGTGTGAGCAGAATTATCTGCAGCTTAATGTGAAAAAGACTAAGGAGCTGGTGGTGGACCTGAGGAGAGCTAAGGTACCGGTGACCCCTGTTTCCATCCAGGGGGTCAGTGTGGACATGGTGGAGGATTACAAATACCTGGGGATACGAATTGACAATAAACTGGACTGGTCAAAGAACACTGAGGCTGTCTACAAGAAGGGTCACAGCCGTCTCTATTTCCTGAGGAGACTGAGGTCCTTTAACATCTGCCAGACGATGCTGAGGATGTTCAACGAGTCTGTGGTGGCCAGTGCTATGTTTGCTGTTGTGTGCTGGGGCAGCAGGCTGAGGGTAGCAGACACCAACAGAATCAACAAACTCATTCGTAAGGCCAGTGATGTTGTGGGGATGGAACTGGACTCGCTCACGGTGGTGTCTGAAAAGAGGATGCTGTCTAAGTTGCATGCCATCTTGGTCAATGTCTCCCATCCACTACGTAATGTACTGGGTGGGCACAGGAGTACATTCAGCCAGAGACTCATTCCACCGAGATGCAACACAGAGCGTCATAGGAAGTCATTCCTGCCTGTGGCCATCAAACCTTACAACTCCTCCCTTGGAGGGTCAGACACCCTGAGCCGATAGGCTGGTCCTGGACTTATTTCATAATTTACTGGCATAATTTACATATTACTATTTAACTATTTATGGTTCTACTACTATTTATTATTTATGGTGCAACTGTAACGAATACCAATTTCCCCCGGGATCAATAGAGTATGACTATGACTATGTCTATCAATATGTTGGAGCCAGGATAGATCTTCAGAGATGTTGACATCCAGCAACTTGAAAATACTCACCTATCCACTGCCGACGAGGTCTGCTATGTATTGGTGGGTGTTGGCTACAGGTTACCAAACACTACTGGCCACAGTATTAATCTGGAAATTAGCGGTGCTTACAGCAGGGGTATATAGTTATCATAGAAGGTAACAGTGTTGCCTTGTGTGGAGGTGCCACTGCACAGGATCGGAGAAGGTTTCAGAGAGTTGTAAGCTCAACCAGCTCCATTAAGACACCAGCCAACCAGCATCAAGGCTTCAAAAGGCAATGTCTTAAAAAGGTGACATCCAACACTAAGAACTCCCACTACCCAGGACATGCCCTCTTCTCATTACTACCATTAAAGAGGAGACACAGGAGCCCAGAGACACACACACAGGAACAGTTTCTTCCCCTCCACCATCAGATTTCTGAATGGACAATGAACCCATAAACACTGCCTCACTATTTTCGCTATCTTTTTGCACTGCTTATGTAATTTTAAAAATACATATTGATTATTGTAATTTATTGTATATTTTATGTACTGCATTGCAAAGCAACGAATTTCATGAGATATTCAGAAATAATAAAGCTGATTCTGATTCTTCAATCTACATACAGACTGAACAAATCCAATCAAAGAACATAGAAATCTACAGTACATTATAGGCCCTTCAGCCAATAATGTTGTGTCAGCCATGTAACCTACACTAGAAGCTGCCTAGAATTTCCCTGTTGCATAGCCCTCTATTTTTCTAAGCTGCATGTACCTATTCAAGAGTCTTTTAAAAGACCCTATTATTGTATCCGCTTCCACCACCATTGCTGGCAGTGCATCCCATGCACCTACCAGCTTTGAGTGTCCTATGGACATGGATCCCAGGGTCTCTCAGATCCTCCACATTGCCAAGAGTCTTACCATTAATACTATATTCTGTCTTCAAGTCAGCAATAATAAGATAGAAGAGGAATTAATGGAATGTGAGATAGTCTTCCAGATCAAAATGATAAAGATCAAACTGATGAGAAGGCACTATTGTATTTCCTTCTGTGCAGTGAGAAAATTCTAATTAATAATTTTGTTGTAAAGGGGGATTTAGGGAAGAGTGTCTATAAAGTTGTCATCTTTTAAATACTATAGATTCTGGAATGGTTCTTGCAGCCTGGAAGGCAACAAAGCTGATTTCACTATTTAAGAAAGGAGGAAGAAGGAAAGCTGGGAATTGATGACTGATTAGTTACCTATCTCAGTAGTAGAGAAAAGCTAGGCTCTATAATGCGGAATATAATAACAGAGCAAAAGCAAACTGCTGGAACTATGCAGCAGGTCAAACGGCATCTGGGGAGACAAAGGGATTGTTGATTATTTTGGGTCAAAACCATGCACCATGATAGTGCATCTCTTGTGCCTCCAATATAATAATAGAATTATGAAAATAGCATGGACTTATGAAAAGGAAATCATATTTGACTCATCCATTGGAGTTCTTAGTTAAGGGAATAAAGAAAGATATGGTGTCAGGAAAATTAACAGAATTCTAACAAGGGCGTGACGAGGTGGATGTATGGAGGATGTTTACCCTGACTCCGACATCCAGTAGTCACAGTTTCTGGGTAGGGGGTAGGCCACTTTGGGATAGAAATGAGGAGTAATTTCTCCATTTTGTGGTTGGGTTTGAAAGGTTAAGTCATAGAATTAATTCAGAATAGAGATGTGTGACACCTAGATACTAAAGGAATCAAGGGATGTGAGGACAGTACCGAAAATAGGACTGAAGTTGAAGATCAGGCATGATCTGATGAATGGATGGCAAAGCTCAGAGAGTCAGGAGGCTTACACCTTTTTCTAATTCTATCATTCTTAAAGAACAGTATATTATTCATGCATTTGGGAAGTGCACTAAATTATTTCTTAGTCTTAAACTTCAAACTCTTGTGCATTATTAAGCTCATAAATTACATAATACTTATTACTAAGTACAGCCAATGATGAGCCCTGTGTTCGTTCCAATAAAAAGATGTCATACACAAATTCACTCATGTGACAATACTTAACACCAAGAACATCCATGTTCTGGGACTCTTCCTAAAAGTAGGTCTTTGACCAAATGCTGTGGGATTTTCTATTCACATCCTTGGAAGAATACAAGATTTCATTTATATTATCTAAGCAAAGCACAGAATGGAAGTGTCGTCTGCAATGAGTGCCATGTGCCAGTATTGCAGCACGATGCATTTCCTTCCCCAGACTGAGTGGCCAATATGAACCACACCAGAAGTTTTGGTGGCACATTTAAACTCTCTGTTTAATTATAAAATAGAATAGTACAGCACAGTACAGGCCCTTCAGCCCACATTGTTGTGCCAACCCTCAAACCCTGCCTTCCAAATAACCCCCCACCTTAAATTCCTCCATATACCTGTCTAGTACTCTCTTAAATTTCACTAGTGTGTCTGCCTCCACTACTGACTCAGGCAGTGCATTCCATGCACCAACCACTCTCTGAGTAAAAAACCTTCCTCTAATATCCCCCTTGAACTTCCCACCCCTTACCTTAAAGCCATGTCGTCTTGTATTGAGCAGTGGTGCCCTGGGGAAGAGGCGCTGGCTATCCACTCTATCTATTCCTCTTAATATCTTGTACACCTCTATCATGTCTCCTCTCATCCTCCTTCTCTCCAAAGAGTAAAACCCTAGCTCCCTTAATCTCTGATCATAATCGATACTCTCTAAACCAGGTGCATTCTGGTAAATCTCCTCTGTATCCTTTCCAATGCTTCCACATCCTTCCTATAGTGAGGTGACCAGAAATGGACACAGTACTCCAAGTGTGGCCTAACCAGAGTTTTATAGAACTGCATCATTACCTCATGACTCTTAAACTCTATCCCTCGACTTATGAAAGCTAACCCCACATAAGCTTTCTTAACTACCCTATCTACCTGTGAAGCAACTTTCAGGGATCTGTGGACATGTACCCCCAGATCCCTCTGCTCCTCCACACTACCAAGTATCCTGTCATTTACTTTGTACTCTGCCTTGGAGTTTGTCCTTCCAAAGTGTACCACCTCACACTTCTCCGGATTGAACTCCATCTGCCACTTCTCAGCCCACTTCTGCAACCTATCAATATCTCTCTGCAATCTTCGACAATCCTCTACACTATCTACAACACCACCAACCTTTGTGTCGTCTGCAAATTTTCCCAACCCACGCCTCTACCCCCACATCCAGGTCGTTAATAAAAATCACGAAAATAGAGGTCCCAGAACTGATCCTTGTGGGACAGCATTAGTCACAACCCTCCAGTCCGGATGTACTCCCTCCACCATGACCCTCTGCCTTCTGCAGGCAAGCCAATTCTGAATCCACCTGGCCAAACTTCCCTGGATCCCATGCCTTCTAACTTTCTGAATAAGCCTACCATGTGGAACCTTGTCAAATGCCTTACTAAAATCCATATAGATTACATCCACTACACTACCCTCATCTATATGCCTGGTCACCTCCTCAGAGAACTCTATCAGGCTTGTTAGACACGATCTGTCCTTCACAAAGCCATGCTGACTGTCCCTGATCAGACCATGATTCTCTAAATGCCTAT